>NC_134837.1:72353265-72418695 GCF_004210375.1 Tachypleus tridentatus | reverse complement strand
AAATAACGCATACTATCCAGGAACAAAATTTGTGATACATTGTGTTATAGTTCTTCGGTTTTGTTTGTTCCTACTCATTTCTAATTCCATCTTGCAGATACTTTTCGTAGAACAGAAACAAAATTGTTTAAAATATGAAACATCCCTTACTATTATACTATATACGTCTTTCTTTATATAGCTAATTTGAAGAAAAATCATCCGTCTATTTAATTTTTCAAATGTTTCTTATTACAGTTAGAGAAATTTCTGTATGATTCATGTATAAATTGGCGAATATTATATTATATGCTGTAGTATTACTAATTTAAATTTATTGTTTTTTTAATATTTTACGAATTATTAAGCAGTGTTAAATAGTTTAATAAATATTTGACTTTATAAGTAAGATAGATTTATAGCATGTTTCATCATATCTTTAAAAAATGCTCCAGTATACACCTGCAGTTATATATCATGTAGAAAAAGAAGAATTAATATTGTTTCTACATTTCTTAAATAACAGTAATCACTAATTGATAATTAGAATACTTTTAAAGAGACAATTTATTCTATAACTAATGGAACCAATAAAAACCTAATAGCCAAACAAGTTTTACGGTTGTACTGTACTTCTCCACTCGGCATTGCTAAGTTCGATGTGTATCTCTGAAAATAGAGCAAATATTTAGCTATTTTTAAACAGAAAGGACCAGACGAACATCTTGTGTTCTTGATGTTTCTTGCGAATCTCATAACTGTCTCTGCGAAATTGTCGCCATTGCTCAGTCTCAGGTTGATGATGTGCCGTTTTCCTTCTTTGTTGGTGGTTAAGGTGTCCTTCTCTTTCTTATGGAGTCTTATTCTATCGTTTATTTTGCATACATGTTGCTGCTTGTGATTGGCAATAAGAATTGTTTTTTATTGTTCTTGACATTTTACACCGAGTTTCATAATCAGTGTCAGAAATTTTTATCATGCCTATGTTTCCTCCCATGATAAAGTAAATAAAATCATTTTATTTTGCAGAATTTCGAAGGGTCAACTTGTCTATTCTTTAGTAGAATGGAATGAGCATTCATAATTCAAACACTTAGATATACGTTGTTTATTATCTGTTTATATGATGAAGATACGTGTATGTCAGTACCCTCTAAACAATCTTTTAAATGCATCGAATGTCGATATATATGAACGTTTAAAATGTACAATATAATTTTATTTGGCCGATTACTAAAATTAAAATACTATATGTTTCGGTGGACTTACATTATCATACTACTTGTCATACTGCTTCTACTAAAGGAATATCTAATGTCCTTGTAGCAATACTAATGTCCGAAGTTAAACATTTTGTAATCTTCAAACAAATTCAGGCAATATATTAAACTACCATAATTTAATAAAATGAAGTTGATAAATATTTCCAACATTTTGAAAAGGTTGTCAAAAAACATGGAATGACCAACCGAAAAATGTTCATTATTACTACAGTGTTTCAACTGGTAAAGCACACAAAGCTTATGCCACTCTCTCTATCAGAAAATTGTATTAATTCGAATTATTGTAAAGTTCTGATGGATTTTTTATGCTGACACCACAACGGCAGCACACCTCTCTATAAAATACTGTTGTGTATTATAATTTATCCTGGCTGAGTTTACAAATTATTGTGTTATGTATTACAATCTGGAATAACCTGATATACCTAGTTCACGATGAGCGAATAAATTTCGCGTTGATATTTGTACAGTTCACTCGAATGGTAGCTAGCTGCTTAACTAAGCACACGTAAAATTTTCACCAATGAAAATTTCTAACGCTCTCATAGCAATACAAATTTCTGAAATCCATTCTCTGAAGTTAAACGGTTTGTAATAAAGTTTTCTATATTTATTTCCATTTTTTTGCAAATACTAAGTATAATATTTACACTGTTTTTAATTTATTATCCCATTACACGATGAAGAATATGTCAATAACCTCCAAATAATCCTTTAATTATTATAAATTGTTTAATTTTGTTCAGATCATCTTATCATTTGTGTTTTTCGTTCTATTTAATAACAGTTATTTTGTGCTCATTAGGTGGTAATAAAAACACTCTACGTTTAGTTATAAAGCTGCACATGTTACTTGAGTATAAAAGTATTGTGCTGATATAATAAGCTAGCAAAGAACGATTTATAAACATAATTAAGAAACATTTAAAAATGAGAACAGGATCAACGTTTAAAACGTACACTATAATTTTAATTGTCCGATGGCCAAAATTAAAAGACTATGTGTTTTGATAGTTTGACGTTACCAACATCAGGAATAAAAAGAACTATATGACAAGCAGGTAGTTTTATAAGATAAAGAATTAACTCACTGTAACTTATGAGGGAGATATAAATAGTACACATAAGAAAAGTTAATATTTACTTCCAAAACTCTGAATTATCACCATGTCTATTTAACATAGAAATGTTTTTTATATTATAAAATGCATATTCATTCTTTAATATTAAATACAATTTGAATATGAAATTCATTTAAAAATATTGTTTCATGGTATTGTACTGACCTGTTTTAACGTTCAGCAAGAGAAAAAATGAAATAAATAAGCGTATTATCGAAATACTAGCCGATGATGATGTGTTGTCTGAGAAAGCATTAGGGGAATACTCTAGTATCTACACAAGCAAATCAGAGATGAGTGATAAAAAATAAGTTAGAAATCCAGCTAAATTTCAAACAAATCGACTTGAACAATCTCGTACTAAAGCCGAGAAAGAGCAAATTTGCATTTAAACTGAAAAAAGAAAAGGAACAAGATGTATCAAAGCCGAGAAAGAAATTACGCTGAAAGAAGAGGAAATTGACCCAACTCCGATCGAAAAAGCAAAATGACAACTTTAAAACTTAGGCAACACTGCACAACAATTTTTTTTTTAATTTTTGCTTCCTAAAAAAGTTTTTGTTGATTGTGACAGGTACCTGTTGGGTATGCACAAATATAGTTTAGTTTTGCTTCATCACATAGGAACTCTAAGAAATAGACAGTTAATTGTTTACCGGCTATAACGCATTTAATTGCGTTTATGTTTCTAATACGCTATTAAGTTCAACATAATTAAAAGTTTTTTGCTCCTGAGTTTCATTTGTATTCAATGTTCGGTGCATCACGTTGCAGTGTCCAACAGTAGTCAGCAAGTATTGACAGATTCCAGTTGCCCCGATATCGTTTTACCATTGTAGCAATGTCCTGGTGAAACTGAAGATTTCGATGAAACGGCACGTGATGGGCAAATTTGGATGTGATTTTCGTGATCAGCAGCCAAAAATCTATTATGAACACCCAACAGTGTTTAAGTAGCAAAAACTTTGTTGTGCAGTGCAATATATTAAAGTATTACCATTTGATGAAAATGAAGTTGATGATTATTTCTCAGATTGTGAGAAAACTACCAAAATCATGGAATGGACCACCGAAAATGGTCATTGCTATTACAGAGTGTTTCAAGTGATAAAGTACAAGAAGTTTATTCCATATTTTCGGCGGGGGGAAAAGTTGTTATCGAACCGAAAATGGTTACCGAATCGATCACTGTTTTATCTAAGGATGGTGTTGTCGTCGAGAAGAATACAGATGTGTCTCTCTTGTGTGCTGTGACTCGAGCTTAGACTAAGAAATTAAGACAAAAACAAATAATAGAAATGTATTCAGAGAATAATATTATAGATTCATTTCAGAGATTTGTCTGACATAGCTCTTGTGAATGATTTTCCTACTGACAATTCCTTGGTGAGTGACAATGATGGATGTAAACAATCTGGTTCATCTAGTGAAGTTCTGTTTGCGAGAAATGAACTGGTCGCTGCGCAAAACAATTTCTCAACCCAAACGAGCCGTTTTACATATATGATTCGCATTTCTCCTCACTATTTAAATATACACTCCCAAAAGATGAACTAGAGAATGTTCCAAATGGTGATTTTTTCATAAATGGTATACATATGAGAGAATGGAGCCCACAGATGTTTCAGCTTCAGAGGACAGGGCTGTAGCTTATTAGATAGTTGTTTCCAAAGCATATTGTTCTGAAATATTGAAAGTTGCCATTGAACTCCACATGAGAGGATATGTGACAAAATTATGAGATATTCCTTTTGATCCAAAATTAGACAGGATGTTTTTCAATTTTGTAAAATTTGTCATATATGTCAATTAGTCGGAAAACACAACCACAAAATTTCCGTTGCTCCTTGAAACTTATCTCATGGTCTTAATATTGTTACCCACTAGGAAACATCCGTTCAAGGCTAGGCACCATAGTTCCCTGTGAGGTCGTTCATAAAGTATATGAAGTGGACTGTGTTGTAACAACACATGATCGTCGAAAGGCTACCACCTGTCATATCAATATATTAAAGCCTTATCATATCTGATATTCATCTAAAAACATTTTAGCCATTGATTGTTCTCTTGATACTGATTACATTTCCTTAGACTCAGACATCCATAAATTTCAAAATTTTGGAGACTAATGCAACAGTTAACTGAGTAATTCTGACATTCTGGCCAATCTTGAATCAAAACTCGATCACTTGCCTCTGGAAAAGAAAAATCAACTTGCTAATTTATGGAATGAATATGAATGTATATTACTGGATATTCTAATCAAACAACATTGCTGTTTATAATAGATATAGGTGATGATTTTCTTGTGAAACAACATCCATATCATATGGATCTAGTGAATGTTGATAAAATGCTTAATGAAATATCTTATATGCTGGAAAACTGTATTATGAAACCCAATAGAGATGATTAGACTTCATCTTGTGTACTGGTTCCTAAATCTGACGGCTTGGTTAGATTATGTACAAGCTTTTGCAGAGTAGAGTGAATATTTGAACAAAGACATATTGGAGGATGTTTCTGAAAAGATCAAATTTTTAATGTGCACTTACCCTGTATAGATGGCACCCGACTTTGATAATCATTTTGCGATTGTGGTGTTGGTGCCATTCTATTACAGTAAGATGGCAAAGGTTTGTCTGTTATTTCTTTAAGATGATTAATGGTCACCAGAAGCATACTTCAACTGTAGAAAAAAAAATTTGGCTCTAGTATTAGCTTTAGAATATTTCAATGTATATGTAACTGCATCATAACAAACTGATGTCACTTACAATGATCACAACACATTGACGTTTTTAAACGAAACAAAGGGCAAAAACATAAGGCTATTAAACTATTGTTTAACATTATACTTGGAGGATACAAGCTAGCCACCCGCAGATTGCTAGTCGATCATTCTTGCTACAAGACCATGAAAGGCCTAATGGTAACACTACTTAGGAAAATGCTATAAACATTCAGTTGTGACGTTGTAAAAATAATTGATTGGTGCTGGCTTTTATTTATGTCAATTTTCCTTTAAATAAAAGGAGAGAAATATCTTGATGATAATGCTAATATTGTTTTATGTAGAAGAGTTTCATTGAAAATTAGAATGTTTTAACAGTGCTTCCACAGGTCAATCGCACAGGATTTGGGCTGTATGGCAGACCGTAATATGTAATATCATTTCGGAATGAGCTAAATCTCTATTTTTTAGCGTTTTCATGTTGAATTCAAGTTCTACACAAAGTTTTACGAAAACATTAGCAGATTTAGTGACTCTGTTGCAAGTTTTGAATCCCATGATACACGTTTTGTGATCTTGCATGGATCCGGTTTTCACAAAGGGCGCAGCAATTGATTGTATTTTGTTCAAACAGGTTTTGATAAAACTGTTAGCCAGTAAACAAATAATCTGGAATGGCTTAAAGAATTAAGTTTTGTTCCTTAGCTTGGGTTCCTAACTTGTAGAAGCACTGTTAAAGTGTCTCTGTTGTTTTCTCACTCCAAAATTGTGCAATATGCTACCTCAACTCTGTTTACCACAAAAAATATAATCCAAAATTTTAACGTTATGAATCTGAATATATAATGTTAATCCGCTGAGAGATAGAACGTTTAAAATGTCAAAATTGAAAATTAGTATGTTAATAATTGACATATGATAAGAAATTTTATCTGGTATAATACAGTCTTTGCCAAAATACTTGTATTCTGTTCTGTGTCGATGTTATTGTCTACATGCATGAGTATTTATTGAGTAAACATCAAGTAGTGACAGAGAAGGTAGCGTGTGATCGAAGAAACATGTATGTATTGTTATTTTGGTCTATATAACTTGTTTTGAATACCTGCTCATCAAAACACACGTACGTACCTGTTATGTGTGTAAAGATGTTCTTTTGATATAATATTTTTCGAAAGAGATCAATGCTTTGTTCAGACAATTTATCTGTACTTGGTGTAAAATCATGCCTCGTCACGTTCTACAAGTTAAAAGGCGTCAGCCTGTTCACCAGTCCAGAAATTGTATGAAACAATGCTAGAACAATAGAGTATCCCAGTGTACTATATCTATAATTCTGAAAAGTTATTAAACTACATGAAACGTTGTTCCAGGAAAGTCTATTGGCATACAATTCCCGAGATGACCGTGATTTGATCTGCTTAACACCTCAAGATCGAATGGAGTCTTGCAACACCTTACAACTAGAATGGTATGAATACATTCATTGTAGGATATCCAGAAGAAGAGTAAATAGGAGACTGATCAAACAAGATTATTTTATGACAAACAATTTAAACAAGCCGTTATTAACCAGAATTCAATACTATTACTGTGTTACGTGGGCCAAACAGCATGCTAGTTGACAGGGAGAGCACTATCAGCATGTCATCTTTTTGGATTAGTCATATTTCCATCCAGCTTGTTAAATGATTGTTTTCGTTATTTGACTGGAGAATAGATGTGGGGAAATTATCTTTCCTGTAGGAAACATATAGGATATGGTGCAGCACATGTTTAGGCACCTATTTATCATGGTGAAAAAAAACTGCTCTTTATATCCTTCACGGAAATGCCAATAGCGCCTTTTGTAAGTATCACATTGAAACGATATTTCTGCCAATGTGTTTGGTCAACTTTTGGCAGTAACTTTGTATTTCAGAATGACAATTCTACTGGCCACAGTATTCATATTTGGGTCAGAACCAAGCTGAAAACTGCTAACCACGATCCTAAATAAACTACAGTAGCTGAGTCTGAGCGCCTTCTAGTGACAACTTGGGATTAAATCATGGCGAAAATTTAAAAAGGAAATAATAAAAGCTAAAAATTGCTGTACGTTTAGGTGCACTGAAATAAGTATTGTTTTTGTTTAGTTGATATCATTTGCTTTTATATTTATAAAAATTCGTAATTCTGCATGTAAAATCGTTGATGTCATCAACTTATTTTTGTTAAATCTTTGCACAAGAACTGTTAGCCCAACATATTGAATTAGAATAATGCATAATAATAGTATTCTAACGAAACTATATCTGGTATATCCGCTGCTAACGATGCGTTTCGCTCAATCCTGATCTATTAATGATGGCTGGGATATAAAAATCATTGTAGTTGTCAGAACATTAATTATATAAGCCATTTTTCATGGCATTTACACCAATGAAAGAACATTTTTGTCTCCTCAACTAAAATGTCACCCGCTGATACAGCGGTAAGATTACGGATTTACAACGCTAAACTCGGGGATTCAATTCCCCTTGGTGGACTCAGCAGATAGTCCGATGTGGCTTTGCTGTAAGAAAACACACACACATTCAACTAATTCAACATAAGCTGTTGAAATCCTTGGTTATATGTGATTAAGTCCAGAGAGTATAAGAAACTAACGATATTTTTACATGCCTTTTCTGTACGATGCTGTTCAGTTTGACCTTATCAAACAGCTTCTTAAAACAAGCCATTTATAAAGTTCCTTATGTTATACTGACATTTCTTTCAATTCTTATAATTAATATAATTTCAACTTTTATTTCTTACTGAACATAACTTACATTTTATCTGTGACCAGTGAGATTTTATCAACTTATAAATATGCATTTACAGATATTTTAGAAATAACGCGGAGAGGTGCAATTCTTCAAACAGTTCTTTATTAAACTAGTTGCAAACAGGTATAAAGTGATTATGTCTGTTTAATAATGTTTAATTGTTTAAAGTTGTCAAGAAAGGACCGGCAATGTCCAACTAAAATCCCTGATGGTTATATCCTATCAATATTATCATTTTTTTAATATTTCTGCAACTGAGTTTCAAATTAGTACTAATGGACTTTGCAAGATATTAGTCTGTGATTCACCATCTTAAATTGAAATACTTTCTTTGTTCAAAATGGTCGTTTATCTTCTTATAGAGCCCGCCGCTAGTACAGCGGTATGTCTCCGGATTTACAACGCTAAAATTAGAGGTTCGATTCCCCTCGGTGGGCTGAGCAGATAGCCCTTTGTGGCTTTGCTATACGAAAAACACACACAAACACTCTTCTTATAGTACAGGTAATATTTTACCTTTTTTTTATAAGTAAGAGAGAGAAATACACAATATTAGATTTCAAAAATTTTTATTTTGTTGATTATAAGTTTCAACATATTTTTGAAGGAGTGTGTTTGTGTTTTTCTTATAGCAAAGCAGCCCCCCAGTGGCTCAGCGGTATGTCTGCGGACTTACACTCTAAAATCCGGGTTTCGATACCCGTGGTGGGCAGAGCACAGATAGCCGATTGTGTAGCTTTGTGCTTAATTCAAAAACAACAACAACAACAACTTATAGCAAAGCCACATCGGGCTATCTGCTCAGCCCACCGAGGGGAATCGAACCCCTGATTTTTGAAGGAATTTGTTTCAATGAGAACTGAGGCGGTTATTCTTCTACCAAAGCTGAGAAATGTTTTATAAACTTTGTAAAAAGTACTATGCTTTATTTTGGTAAATCTTCATTAGAAACTTTCTGCTAAGGGCTGCAAGGATCAATTCCTTAGGTTCAAGTACGTTTCTTTTCCGGAATTCATTGGATACGGCAATTTTTTTAAATATCAAGTACTGAAAATATTGGCTTTGCGGGGTTTTGTGACAGGAGAAAACATAGAAACTCATAGGAAGGAGCAAATGTCTTCCACATGCTCCAGGAAACAGTATGTAAATATAATCAAGAATATTACATGTCTTTATAATGATTCTAACAGTTTTCTTCCCAGCCTTTTCATTTCAAATCCTTGCTCAGATTAGTTTTACACAGAAAAATTATACTTTTACATGAACACCTATTAAGATGATAATGATTATCTGACTGACTTTCTAAGAAACATTCGCACATTATCTTTCCTCCTTTTTTTGGCTCGTAAACTTTGAGTTAGAAAAATAAGTTTCCTCTTTAATAAAATCGTCTACCTTCAAATTCATCTCAGACTAATATATACATATCGATCTAGCTTCTGCATTAAACACTTCTTTCAAAATAGAGATCGAATACCTACATTTCTACGTTGATAATATGTAGTTTTAGAAAAACGAGTGCATGGTTATGTGCTTAGACGTACTGGAGAAAGCTTTCGATACACTTTGGCACTCAAATCTAACATTTTTGATGTTACAGATAGAACTACGGCGAGAAATTATACGCTGGGTTTTCAACTTCTTAATAATAGAAACTTTCGAGTAAATGTAGAGGGGAATGTGAGTGTTTTTTATAGCATAGCCATATCGAGCTATCTGCTAAGCTCAACGAGAGGAATCGAACCCCTGATTTTAGCGTTGTAAATCCGTAGACTTAATGCTGTACTAGCGGGGGACGTGCAGAAGGGATCTACTTAGAATATTTTACTACAGAAGCGGATGTCGGTCAATGAAGGTCAATTATCCCCATACTTTAACTGATTCTAGCTGACACTAAATGTCACAATTTTTTGTTTTGCTTTGCAGTCAACGGATGATGTAGCAATTTGGAAGAGTTTCCAAACTACCTTCATAGTAGCCGCAACTTTGCAACCAATGATTAACGATAGAGCTGATATACTACCAAATGAAAGGAATAAAAATTAACATGTGATAATTAGTGGTTCTTATGTTCTCAAAATCCAATAAATCTCCTTAAATCAACCCCGAGATTTCCCTAGATAGAACCCTTCTACAACAACAAAATTTTAAGTCTTACGATTCGAAACTAGCCTGGAAAATACATATAAAAGAACTCAAAAATAAAATTTGGAAACGGGTAAAGTACGTCACGATTATATCAGGAAATAACACGAATACATCACCAAGAAACATATTAAAATCTTTCAACAATACACACTGATCGAATATACCTACTCAGCTTCAATTAACATTACAGAACACATAATTATAGATTATATAAAGCTTCGCGCACGACAAGTACAGTTTTCCTACGCTGTTTTGCAAAAATGCAGCCAATTTACGAAGACTTCTGAATAAATTGATCATTTACTTCTAGAAAAACGTAAAGAAATTATTACGTTTACTAGATCGCTGTAAATATGTTCAACAGTCATCTACTGTTAGGCTTAATTAACTACATAATTTGTTTGGTGTTTTCACTATGTGCTATTAGGGTATTAATGTTAATTATGCTATCAATTGAACAAGTATTGGAATATATGGGACCATTTGAATAATGTAAGAGCGTCTAAATTTCAAGTGAAGTAAAGTGTTATGCAAGTGCAAATGCTCGATTCTGTAGATAAATGGGCATGACCTTGATAAGAATAGTATAATTATGATAGTGACTTTACGTCAGTACAGAGCCCTCATTTGTATGATATTTAGCATTTAACTATGCCGATTTAAGTGCGTTACAACAATATCAATCCAAGAGTACCTGACCATCCTAGAATCCGATGAAGATCGTTGTCATTTAAATTGGTAAAATAAAATGTCACATTTGCCTGTAAGTAGTTAGGAGCGTCAAATATGAGACTGTGCATTACTTAAACTCAGCCACCAAGCTATTCACAATATGTCATTAAACTCTTTATTTATCATACTAGAGTATCTTCAGACCTTGAACTTTGCATCAAAGACATCTTACTCATAGCAAAAGACTGCTGGACTTTTAACGACTTGCGAACATTATTATAATTATTATAAATAGTTTTATTTACCAATTATCTGTTTCTTAAAATAGATATAATTATAACTTGATGTCTCATATAACTTTTCACTTGTGTTCATTTCCTAACATATTCTATGTTTTGTACTCCCTTTTTTTGCCACTTTAATGAATATTTTAATGTAATTATTGAAATTACTATAGGACTAGTTAATAAATATGATTGTAAATTTTTTTTCCAAATTTCGAGTATTCCAGACGTTCCAAGTGACTATAAATGAAATTGGTTAGTGTTTTATAACTCTCTTCATCTTTAATATTAAACCATCTTCTTACTACAACAAGCTCGATATTTAAATTTTACTTGTTTGAGGTTAGGGAAAATACTGAATATTTAATGTTTAAGCCAAGTCATAAAAACATTGTAAATTTTAATGGAAAATACAACAAACTTATAGAGAGGGGAGGGTTTCTAGTTATTTTTAGGATGTGTGGAAAATTTTCAGGATAAATGCTTTTCACGGTGCTCATCACAAACCTTACTTGCCGAGTATTTTCAATCTGCCTATTAAATAACATTTCATTATTATTTATTTAACCTTAGATTCGTGTTAAGTGTATGCGTAAAATACTGTAATACAAATGATAAAAATTCTGCGTGTTAATAATATGTCGCGAAAGTTTGTTTTGTGTAATGTAATATTAATAATATTACTTTAACAAAAGTTTCATTGGAGTAACCAATTTTTTAAGGTTGGTTTCTAAGTTATTGAAAGTAGAAACTTTCCAACAACCATGACAGAATTAGAAATCCATTAATGTTTCGACAAATGGGTTACGCTTTTACGGTGTTCTTTCGTCACACGCATGAAGGATTCATGCTTGTGAAAAGCAACCATCAAAAAACAACTTATAACAGCCAGTTGAATGCCTACGTAGATTATAACTCGTCAGTATATCACATTTCATCTTGGATAAACGGTTAATGCGTCACACGACACACAGACTATTCAAACCTATGTTTTCTTTGAAACACAAAGACCGTGAAGAAAGATTAATCACCATGGAAACGAGCATTGCAGGTTAATATACTGCCTTGACTACCAACTTACTTTAAAACCCCTCGTCATTGTGTCCCTGTCACTATGTAAACATAACACTTGGAAATACTGTGAGGTCTCTAAAAGGTATCGATTTTAATTTCACTTGTTAACACGGCAGAGAAAGACACTTTGAACGTTACTTTTCCCGTATAAATCATAATGAATGCGAGAGCAGGTCATCTACATAAATTGCTTAATGGAACAAAGGTTGTTGTTTTTTCCACAGTTACTGGAAACATCATAACGTCGACAACATCGAAATAAAATAAACGTTCTACGCTACTGAGATCCATATGGAGTTTAATACATTACATTATTTATCCTTTATTATTGTAATTAGTTCAATATGTCAGTTTTACCTGTTTGTGGCTAGGGAGAATATTGAAAGAAAATGAAGAAACATGAACGAACTTTTTTTACTCTGACTTAGAACTATAAAATCAGTATCTTATCGCCCCAGAGTGATTCTTTAAAATTATAACTTTAAAATATTCCGTTTCGATACTTGCAGTCGGTGCAGAACACATAGCTTTGTCCTTCACAACAAACAAACTGAATTCCATCCGCAGAATCAGAAACAAGGCATATTTAGGTTTTTAACGATTGAGCATTACTGATATGAGCTTTTACTGAGAGTAGTGAATAAAATCACATTGCAGTTCACCCACGGTATTCAAACAGAATACTGCAAATTAATTAGGGATACTTTTTTAAACCTCAGAAGGCAAGGTAGTAAAAAACATATCTGTGGATATTATAAAATTAACTACTAGATATTATGTACATATATCACAAATCATGATATTTTTGCATGTGTTCATCTTTCTCCCGTTTCAAAAGCTGCGCACACAGACAATGAACTTTTGAAATGACGGGAGGACAGGCAACCATGACTTTCTACACTAAATTGTTAGGAAGTAATCACACTATCGCTCATATTTAAAAATTTGAGGTACTTAAAACATAATATTTGTAGATTTGCGGTATGTTACAGTTGAACGGCTTTTAGTATTATTTCTCACAGTTAGCGGTTTTAGTAGCTCTGAGTGAAATCAAGTTTCCAACATAATAAACCTTTTTTAAGTTTCATGAAATAATTTAAATTGATAAATTAAGGTAAACTCTTCCTGTTAATAGGGGCGAGAACTTTTTCTTTTCGTGAGATAAAATAAGGCAACCTAAAACGTTCATAACGTGGAAAAGTATTCTGAATAAAAATAACGATGGCTAGAAGAGAAAATAATCCATCCTTTAATACATCCTTGAATACTTTCATTATCCTCATAGATATGCTCATAGATTAAGCCTAATCATGTCTTTGTTTTTATTTAAAAAATGAGAAGTTAAGAATACTTTTAAGCTTATGTTATCACAATAGGTGTCCTATTTCCTTTATTAGGCCCGGCATGGTCAAGCGTGTTAAGGCGTGCGACTCGTAATCTGAGGGTCGCGGGTTCACATCCCCGTCGCGCCAAACATGCTCGCCCTTTCAGCCGTGGGGGCGTTATAATGTTACGGTCAATCCCACTATTCGTTGGTAAAAAAGTAGACCAAGAGTTGGCGGTGAGTGGTGATGACTAGCTGCCTTCCTTCTAATCTTACACTGCTAAATTAGGGACGGCTAGCACAGATAGTTTAATTATCTCAAACCACTTATCCAAGAAAAAAACACTGCCTGTATTGTTGTTTATTAAATACGACAGAGAATACACGATATATCTAATTTTATTGCGATAAAAAGATACCTAATAATTGGAAAATAAATTATATTGCAAAATGATTTTAGAATTTTTAATACTAGCGGTATTTGTTAGTTTGATATTGATAGTTTGCAGACACTATGTAACACAAATTTTGTTCCTGGATAGTATGTGTTATGTCTTAATTGCTTATGTTGTAAAAGTAGAGAAAATAGCCATTATTTCCTTCAAACTTTGCTTTTGTGACTTGGATAATGAAATTTAAAAATTAACCTATTTTCTATGTAAAAACGGGCAAATTTGCATATTACATAAGGTCTGAATAAAACAATATATGAATCAAAATTTACGTGTATTTATACTAAAGCTATACACATATGAGCATAAATGTTTAGAAGTGGGTACTTTTTCGAGATTTGCGACTTTAATGTAAATCGCTTTCACGTATCAGCACCCAAATATATTTTCCCATCATGTTTTCGTTACACACTCCTTGGTAGCGGCGTTCAAAGTCCAATATATTGCGGTGGAAGTACTCGCCTTGCTTCTCTGAATATGCTCCCATGTTCTCCTTGAATTTAACAAGATGAGCATCAAGGACATGGACTTTCAGGGATATCCTGCAGCCCATTTTGCTGTTGTTCTTCACCAGAGCCTCAACCAGTTCCACATTATTTTTAACCCTGTGATTGCCCAAGAAGCCCCAAACCACTGCGACAAAGCTGCCCCAGGCTTCTTTCCTTCCTACTGAGCTTCTTGGGAAATTCTGTGCACTCCAGGATCTTCTTTATTTGTGGTCCAACAAAGACACCAGCTTTGACCTTGGCTTTGGACAGCTTAGGGAAGAAGTCTCGAAGGTACTTGAAGGCTGTAGACTCTTTAACAAGAGCTGTGACAAATTGTTTCATAAGACCCAATTTTATGTGCAATGGTGGGAACAACAGCTTCTGGAGGTCCAGTAGTGGCTCACACTTGACATTGTGCCTCCTCACAGAGAACTCGGTCTGTTGTGGTCAGTGCTTCCTATTATAGTGGGCTGCGGTGTCCTTGCTGTCCAAAAGGCAAAGATATCAGGGAACTTGGTAAAGCCTCCTTGGATACCCATCAAGAATGCCACCATTTTGAAGTTTCCAATAACCTCCCAGCCATACTCATCATATAGTAAGGCTTCTAGCAAAGTCTTGACGCTGTTGTATTCATTTTTGAGGTTCACCGAATGAGCCAGGATAAGAGACGGATACTTGTTCCCGTGAGCTATCAATGAAGAGGTGCCCAGAATTTGACTTGATCCCCGAGAAACATGCCGAAATATGCCTTGTAGGCTCCACACATTTTAGCACATGCTGTCACAGAGTACGTTTTTGCTCTTTTCTTGATAAATTGGTCATATACATAGCAGAATGGGTCTGGAGAATGCTTGCAGCTTCTTGATGCCATCTCTGATAAAATCAGATAGGTTTATGTGTTCACTTAGGCAGCGAGAACTAAACTGAAGTGGTGAGTAGTGAATCCCTGTATATATATTACTATGGAAAGTTCTAGAAAATTCTAAAAGGTTCTTGAAAATTCTTGTAAGTTCTACAACATTCTAGAAAGTTCGAGAAAATTCTCTATTAGCTACTCAGCACTAAATCTACCTGGAATGTTCTGGAAAATAGATAAATTTGAAAATTTCATTATCCAGGTCACAAAAGTAAAGCTTGAAGAGTAAAATAGGTCTTTTCCATTTACTTTAGGCAATTGGGAAATAACACTTTCTGCCCAGGAACAAGAAAAAGTAAACATTTTGTTATATAGTGAGATTTAATTTTTGTGGTTTTAGAATTGTCAAGCTTTATGAAGTATCTTTACTTTTATAAAATTATTCAATGTATATTGCCAATAATTACACAGCTGTATGTCAGCGGACTTCCAATGCTAGAAACCAAATTTCGATACCCAATACCCGTGGTGAGCAAAGTACAGATAAGCCTTTGTTTAACTTTGTACTTATTTATAAACAAATAAAATATTTGTTGTTTAATTTGAGGAATTCTATCGAAGTGCCAAATAACTAAATATATTTTTCTAGCAGAGATTTGAGGCCGATTGCATTCAATGATTTGCTTACTATTACTGCTAGAAAAAGAAAATTCGCACTCAACGCTTTTGAGTTATCGGTGCGTCATAAAAGTAACAATCAATTGTACAGTTTAACAAGAATAGCCCAAGAGTTGGAGTGGATTTTGTTGCCTCTCCCCTATTATATCACCCCAAAATTAGTGCAAATATTTTCGTCGTAGGTTTACGTGGAATTTAACGAAAACAAACTTTCATAAATTTATCAGTAATAGCGGTTAAACGTTTATAATAAAAAATAACTGATCTCTAATTAACAGTTTCATCAAACTTAATTTCTTCTTTACCCTGAGTTGAGTTTAATAACAGTATGATAAACAGTTTTGATCTTCTTACACAAGTATCGTTCAGTCAATCATTTTTTCTGATGGCCTAAAATCTGCAACTTACATTGAACACTTCTAATATCCAAACCGTAGGAAATTTCGGGCTTGTTGTGAACCTCTTCTTTCCATTTTATCATGATTATTTTACCATTCCGCTTTCGAAGTTTGTCAGGTATTTGAGCATTAACTTTAATAAGTGTCTCATGAAAACCTAGCCTCACAGCCATCTACTCAGTAGTCATCAAGAGGATCGAGGATCATTATACTTGGAACCTACTGGAAACTAAATTCTCTACTCCTACGTTATACTTATAAACCTTTAATTCATCTATATTTCAGCAATGCTAATAGTGCATGGGTTTTAGCTTCTTCTAGATATTATGATCATATAAGGATTTTGGAGTTTCATCTCACATCAGCTTTTTTAATTTGTCTTTATATTTCCACCAAAATTTCATACTTTCATTATCTTCGTTAAAATTACATACACCATTGCTTCATTAATAATATTATCTTTGTAGACTTGCTGGATTTGTCTGTAAGTTTACCCTGTAAGCTCATTCCATCTGTTCAGTATCTTCTTAACATTTATCTGATGTCTCGTCCAATTGATGATCCAAATGTTGAAATTACCCAATGTTATTTCTGCCATCTTTTATCTAGGCATTTTAAGCCATTATAATTTTCATTGAGAGTTGTTACATTTTGGATATATGATGAATGTTACTATCATTTCTGTCTACTTTTTCTTCACCTATTTGTTTCTTTAGTATAGTAGCTTCTAACTCTCTCCTACAATTTCAATACTTTCTTAGCCATAAAAAGAGGATACAAACTTCTGGTGGTATGTTAGTTTCTTTCTAAACACTGGAATTAAACGTCATGAAACATTCTATACAGTTTATCAGACATCAATGGCGATTGTGACTACAGAAGAAAGTTATCCTGTTGGTGAACTAAACGTTTGTCTTACTACTGTTAAAATATATTTAGTTTTATTATTTTATCTGGATCATTAGGCATTAAATGTTTGTATTTATATTTTTAATGGACGCAATCTATTTTATCTGTTGTTGTGGTCTATCATGGCATGGCTGAACTAAGAGGCATGTTTCTTACTATTAGAGCTATCCCAGGCGTGACAATGGTTCCAAAAACTTATGGCCTTAAATGCTGCTACTTTATAGACTGATACACTGGAACTACACGATTCTAAGTAAATTCAAAACTACAATAACTGAAGTTGCTACCACGCTATTCTATACTAAAGTTACATCTCGAACATCACTTGACGTTCTTCCTTCTATTATTATAGTGTCAAACACTGCAAGTTCAGCCAGAGCATTTTTAAAGTCCAGCCCACTTTCGACATAGGTTCCTATTAATACCAGTTCTGTATCCAACTTATCTATTTTTTCGTATCTCAGATGAACTCTAAATTCAATATGAGCTGTACGCTGTTTTCGGGAATACGCGAGCATTTGTATCTGGGCAGATATTCACCTATTTGCACTAATTCATGAGAGAAATATCGTTAATACATATAATTTTCATCCTTTGTTCCAAAATAAGGACTTCAAATTTAGACTAAAACGCTACTATCTTAAAGTTCGGATCTACTTTCATGAAACAACAACTTTACCTCATTAAACTACATTGCTTTCCTATCTATTTCTAAAAAACATAATAATAATTTTAGAACTACTTGAAGGAAGAATTAGCCAACCAATATATAAACATTAATATTGACATAATCATGGACCAACTTTCATTATTTAAGTTTTAGCAGAAGCCATTGATGTAGTTGACCAATTTCTTCAGAATTGTACTTCCAACTCTAAGTAATGATATCGAATGAAAGTTTCTAAAACCTTTACGTCCAAATCTTTGTGCTGCTATAGGTGCCTGTGCTACAATAATCATCCAACAATAAAGTGTCTAAAATAATTTAGATGGTGTTTTCAACATGTTAGACAACGTACTAAATTAGACTTTCACCATATGAATATCTCTGGCTAGAGCATTCTACACATTCATACAAATGCTGATGAACACCACCTTGAAAATCTGATAATTTCGTTACTGTAGGTGTTTCTCCTTCAAATTCCCTCTCTTAACTCCCAGCCATAAAAGACATTCTTTAATTTGTTTCTATTGTCCTGCAAAATATTTACCTGCTTTACGAGTTGATGATCCTAATTATGTGAAATTTACTTGTTTCTGCTTATTCGTTTAACAAAATGTTTCTATTTTTCTATCTTTTTTAAAATTATTCTGTCTTTACATACAAATAAAGTTAATTTTTAATTTCCAAATTGTAACACAATCCACACGCCTGTCTTTATGTATTCAATGATACGTTTAGGTGTCCGTGATTTATCATCAATCATGAGGCTCATTAATTTGTTGGCTTATCTTGGT
Source organism: Tachypleus tridentatus (assembly GCF_004210375.1). Lineage (NCBI taxonomy): Eukaryota > Metazoa > Arthropoda > Merostomata > Xiphosura > Limulidae > Tachypleus > Tachypleus tridentatus. The sequence continues at coordinate 72,400,027 of NC_134837.1, read as the reverse complement.
GTCCCGCCAGCCTCGCGAGCTGGAATAGAATCATAAGAAATAAATATACTGAAGCTCTTTGATACAGTTAAGTATACGGATGTTATTTTTTCACAAGTTAAATTTCCAAATGTCAACTGTTCGGTAGAATTTACTGAATTTGTTCTCCCCTGTTGTTTCAATTATCTATTGGTTTTCCACAATTATAGAATATTTTTGTCCCTTCCTAACGTACAACCATACAATTTAGATTTATTATCCATCATTATGATCAATTACATATTTTAGAGTAACATGTACTATGGTTAGACTCTCATATTAAAGTATTTAGTCCTACCGTATACTAATCTACATATTTTATGTCCTAAAATTCAACACCCTATGTTTGTTTCACCGTCACGCCATCTTTCTAAACGTATTGAGTGTATGTGTGTGTTTTCTCATAGCAAATCCACATCAGGCTATATGCTTTGTCCACCTATGGGAATCGTACCCCCGATTTTAGCATTCTAAATTCGAAAAATTACCTCTGTCTTAGTGGAGAACGTGAACTTAATAAAATACAATATTATATTAATCTTTCCTGCTGAATACTATATCAATTTATACTGCATTCTCTTTCAGATGAGGATTCTGATCATAGTGCTGTCCCCATGGCAGACTAACTAAATCATTTGTTTCTCCTACCCAGCCATTATATATGGAGCGATAAATTATCAAACTTTTCTTATGGTTAAAAAGTAAACTTAGCTGTTTGGAGGTCCGACAGCTTTCGGCTTAGAATTAAATAGCTAATTAGCAATTCAAAAAATAAACATTAAAAACACTTTATAAATACATAAATATTATACCTAAGTTTAACTCTGTTAAACTTTCTGAAAGCACCAGTATCAAACATATTGTTGTAACATAATTTATTTGTCAACATTAGTTGTAATTTAACAAAGGAAAATTCTATAGATCTTGTATTTTGTCTTGCATTCACTAAAATAAACAGAGGATGATGTCGGGAGAAGTATAGATTATTATTCACTCTTTTATTTAAAATCTAAGTATTTTCAAGACATTATAATTTGAAATTATAGCTTATGATACTATGACTCGTTTCTATCGTTGGTAGAGTTGCAGTTATTCAGCACTTTTAACTATAGAAGTGGTGATTATCAGTCGTTATTCTGTGATAAACATCTGTGATTTTTGTCTTTGTATCTATCCTAACGAAGAATTGTGATCACACTCGTAGTGAAAGTAATAGAAGAATATTTTTCTCAATATCACAATGCTTTCAAATAGATTATTGTTTTATATTATAAATATCAGAATTATCATTCTGATAATATATACAGGGTGTTCGGAAAGTCACTGTGCACTTATATATTTATTAACAGACATGTTTCAATATAGAATACAGGAGGTAAATATGAATGATAATTATAAACAATGTTGAAAGTGACCCCCGTTGGCATCAATACAGGCCTGGATCCTTCTTATTTTGTTTCTAAACACTGCTATCAGATGCTGGCTTGAAATAGACTGAATAAACTATGATTACAAAACTGCACAGTGACTTTCCGAACACCCTGTATAAGGCCTCGACTTTTTACTGTAGGTGTATGTGTTAAACATATATATGTCGATTACCACAGTTGAATTCAAAACATTGAATAGTTCTCTTTTACACAATAGTCCACACAGGTTGCTTCAGTTACTTTAGATCCCAGTTGACAAGATGAATTATTCTTCTCATGTAGGCTATTAGAACACAATATGCGGTTATTACATTTTAAATGTCACCACTATACACAGTTTATGGTCAAACTTGTACTAAGGCTATATATATTTTCATCTCTCACTAACTTTTACTTAACTTCCTTACTTGCACTAACTAGGTAATTTATATATATTGCACAGCTGAGGCCTAGAATTTTTACAAAATATGAGACATTATGATGTAACAATACTCAGTTAAAGCAACGAGAAAATTTCAAAATATTCAAGTCACACGATTTAAATTCAAAACAATTTAACTAGACAGCTAATTATTCTTAAACAAACCTGCAGTAAACTGCCAGTTTTAATATACGAAACTTAATAATCGTTATATCATAATTCTCTATTACGTTTAAATGGAACAGTCGTGTATATCTAATAATAAACCCCTCTTCAAGAAAAGTATTTACAGTATTTTTTACACTATTTACAATTGCACCAAAATTTGCAGTTTCCCTGTTGGTCTCTCATTGTGTAGGAAGTATGATTGGGCCTGGATCACTGGTTATGGTCCCGATCTTGTGTTTTAAGAGGTCTGTCTTGCCTGGTCTCTCTGTGAAGACATTTTTATCCTGGCAGAGTTGCACTTGTAGGTCTCTCATCAGCTTGCCAGTCAGTTTTTCACTCATTTGAGCATCTGTGTATGTCCCATCTCTACCCAGCACTCTTATATCTAATTGATCTTCATATTTTATGAAACATTTACGACTTTCTGGTTCTACTTCTATGACAACCACATCTGTAATGTCTATCTTTGCCTCAATAGCTGCCACTACTATGTCTTCTTCCTTCTTGTAGAATATTTTCTTTTCAACAGATTGGTAACATATATCTTGATCTTCCGTCCACCTTCACTTTACAGTCCGTTCCCTTAACCACTTCTAGTACTTCAAAGGGCTCAATCACTGCAACATGAGTTTGTTGTTATGTGTAGAGAATAAAACTAAGACCTTCTGTTCAGCTTTGAAACGTCAGTTGTTCGTCTTTTTGTCAGATAGCCTTTACTGAATGCCTTGAGCTCCATACAAATGTTCCTGAGCAAGTTGAAAGGCTTCCTCTAATCGCTTCCTGATGTCTAACGCATGCTGGTATATGTTTCTGACATCTGACTCTTTTTCTCCTTTCCACATCTTTTTCAGTATCTACATCAAATCACGTATTTTTTTTTTTTGTTTCTTTGTATAGCAACTCGATCAGGTGAAAACCCTGTATTTGCTTGTGAGACTTGTTGTTAAGTGAGAAACACTTCTTAAAGGTATCTTACTCGGTCAAGTCTTTTTCAGCATACTTCACTGAATCTCTCACCAAGTGTGTTACACCTGGGGTTGTGTGAGATGGTTAAGAGTTGACTAGTCCTGTTGAGACTGCACAGTTCTTGCTTCAACTGTGAGGTAAACTGGGTTTCTCTGTCCTTCAGAATTCTTCTGGGAAATCTACTCTGCAGAACTCTTCTAGGAGGGCTTCTGCAACTTTATCTATTTATATTTTCGGCTATGTTATTGCTTCTGGGTAATGTGGTGCATAGTTTACTACTGACAGCTCATACTGGTTGCCTTCCTTACATACAAATGATACTGATTCAATGAAAACCACAGCTTCTTTGCTGAATGTCTCTTCTATGCGAGGCATTACATTCAGTGGCACCTTGTGGTACCTTTCCTTTGCACATTGTCCTTTGGCAGATGTTACATGGCCTGCAGAATCTGGTCACACATCAACTGTCTATTAGCCATTGGTAATTGCTTGTGATTCTGTCTGCTATCCTATTTGCTCCCTGGTGTCCTTCTTCAATCGATTCGTGAGCCAAATTCATCACTTGAGTCCAGTATTTTGTTGATACTGTGGTCTCTTTCACTTCTCCAGTAAAACTGCCGTGAGAGATCTAGTAAAGTGTTCACTTTGGATCCTCAAGACAGTATGCCCTCTTTTCTTTAGTCTTGTGTCCCACTTTCTCCCTGGCACTGTCCCAAAGTTTCTGCAGTATAGGATCATTCTTCTGTGCTTTCTTCAGTTCCCTTAGACCTACATTCGGGATTTCACTTTTCAAGACTTAAAGGGGCTTGATGTCTTGCTTGCTCTTCTTTTCTTGAATTCGTGTGGCGATTGCAGATGTATTTTCAGCCTCCTTTCTGTCTAGATACTCTACATTACGACCGTCTCTTATATTGCCAATCACCATATTATAGCTTTAAGGTTTCCACATAGTATGAAGTATCTACCTTTATTCTTGATATGGAGAGCATTCTTATAGCTCCATCAATCAGCAGATGTAGATGTACCTTGCCTGTAATTTGGGCATTAGCTACTGGACTGACTCTCATTGCTATACTAATACATCCAGTGTCTCACAGGACTTTAGCTTTCCTGTCACTGATATAGCCTTCATATGCTGAAAAGTTGTGACTTGTTGGAACATCTTGATGTTTTTCACTTGTTTCAACCATCCAATTGCTGACATGAGCTGAGCACCAATCATGCACTGTTTAATCATGGTGATAGCACTTCCCTCTTGTGGTTAATCAAATGAATAGTCTCTATTCCTTTCCTTCTGGCAGAAGCAGCCATGGTAACAATCATCCTTTTCTCGTTAGTTTCCAGGTTCTATAGGTTTTTTACAGCTACTTTATGCTGAAATTTCTGTTGCTTGTTTGTGACAAATTTGCACTTTCTCAAAATGTGCCCCATTTTATAACAAATATAGCATCAGATTCTTCTTTAATCTGTTATTACAACACAATCAATAATATGTTCACTTATTTTACCCTGTGCAATACAATAGTTGTATCTAGAGCTTTAAGTAATTCTCTTTTAAGTCAAATGTTCACATGGGCTCTTTCACTTACTTTAAACCCTAATTAACAAAACTAGTTATTGTTATTACAATACAATATGCAATTTCGTACTTTAAAAGTCGCACACTTTATGAATAAACCATGATAATTTATTTTATATCTATCTCTTTCTCTCACTAACTTTTACATAACTTACTTACTTGCACTAATTTGGTTGCATTTATATATATATATATACATACAGCAAAGATGAGATCTAGAACTTTCTACAAACTAAGAGACGTTATGATGTAACAATACCCACTTTAAGCAACGAGAATAATAACATTAGGTAAATTTGCAACAATTAAACTACACAATAAATTATTGATTTCTGAAATGCTAAATCTGACTCTTGTGTTTCATTACCATTTAAATCTTAACTCTCGTATTATGTTTAAATTAAATAGTTTTGTGTATTTAATATGGGGACGATATTCACTCTAAAATATTTGTGGTGAAGTACTATCTTGGGTTCATGTCCCAGTCTCATAGTCACTTTTTGTTATTGATTTTTCATGCAAAACATATATCCTTAATTTTTTATGATAAAAGAATATTTTAAAATGTTTGTTAAGAATGGCCCAGCATGACCAGGTGGTTAAGGCCCTCGACTTGTAATCCGAGGGTCGCGTGTTCGAATCCTCGTCACATCAAAAATGCTTGCCCTTCCAGCCGTGGAGGCGTTTTAATGTGACGGTCAATCCCACAATTCATTGGTGAAAGAGTATCCTAAGAGTTGGTGGTGGGTGGCGATAACTAGCTGCCTTCCCTCTAGTCTTACACTACTAAATTAGGGACGGCTGTGCAGATAGCCCTTGTGTAGCTTTGCACGAAATCAAAACAAATATACTTGCCAAGAATTTTGTTGACATTCTTATAATATGTGGCAAAAAATATTTAATTTTAAGAAATAATTGTTTGAAGTCTGAAAGATTATAATAAATTCTAAATTTCAATTTAAATTATTGTTTTAAAGTATTAAACTATTATTAGGTTGAACAAAGGTATTTAAAAAAAAGAGTTTGAAGTTATTAATGAAGTATAATGGGCAAATAAGTGGAAATATCTTTATTTGGTTATTTACATGTATTTATAATGCATTTTCTTGTAATGCATATGTTGGCAGTCGCAAAAATATCTAGGAAATACCAATTACTTTTGTCTACAAATCACCTATGAAATGTCACAATTCACATTTCTCACATCTTGTTGTCAGTTCATTGGATCGCAATAATTATTACAGGTCTTAGAAATCTGTATTGCTTGTGCTGTTTGAGCCACAGGAATGATACAAGTGATTCTATATCTGAACAGAACCTCATTACTTTTTTGTCTCTGGAACCAAAATAACACCAGTCGAATGAATGACTACCACTTAAATTGGAGTTTTGAATACAAAAAATCAAACGTCTCACTACAAGAAACTGATATACGTTCAACGTCGTTCACTATTGCCATTTTTCAGATAACTGTTAAAAGTTCAAAGCTACATTACATCTTCAATTATTTCCTCTATGTCAGTTTCTTTTCGTACTAAACCTTTGAACCCTACATTCTGTTTGAATATGATTAGTTGGGTCAACAGTTTGGGCATATGCTTTGTTGACTGATATTCATATATGATCTCTCCTGTAACAGGAAATTTTAGGCTAGTAAATATAATATCTAGTATAATTCATTGAAGTATGCGACATATTTTGTTTCTATCACCCAAAACACAGTAAGTAACTATGAAATATTAGATTCCCTCTTTTGTATGATTAGACATCTTTTGCAGGAACAATAAACTCGAGATTTTTGACATCCTACTTATTAATGGAAATCTAAGCAATCATCTCATATGACTTCATCCAGCTACCAATGTTTTATATTTCCAGCATCATATCGGAAATCGGAATGTGAGACAAGTATCTATTGTATTACTGCATTGTCAGTCAATAATGTAGACCAAGGACATAACAGAGCTTATACGTTTGGGGATGGAATCTTCATTGGTTTGGTAAATAGCCACTGTAATCTTGATTTTTGAATCCCAGTTTTCGGTACACACAGTATATGTGGCACCTAATATTATGACAGTAACATTGTTGGTTGCCACCTAATATTGTGACAGTAACATGGTTGGTTGTTCTCTTCTGACAGAAAGGTTTTGTAAGTGGTTGTTTAAAAGGCAATTGAAAAGGAAGAAAAAAATGTCTCTCACTAAAACCAATGTATTTTCTAACACAAAACTATAGATAAATTTCTGTCAGATAATCCAGTCAAGAACTTAACGAGGTGAAACCTCAAACAAATGTAAACAGAATTTACACAGACATTTTCCAACTTACATTTGTATGAAACGTTATTATTCCAGTATTATTATTCAAAATGCCCTGCACCTGATCCTCTTCAGATGACAGTGATAAAAATTATCAAGCTATGCTTTGCTCTTTTTCCTGGTGCATGTTTGAGCAAACCAGATTGTATAAGGTTTAGGTATTTAAGACAGGTAGCAGTCATTAACAATTTCTTACGCTCAGCTTAGAATGCTTATTTCATATACAACATACAACAGGATTATTTGAAAGGATTGTAAAACTTTATTCATTACTAATTTACCACTTTTTTCTTTGTCTATCAGTAAAGTTAGGAAATAAAACAGGCCTACAGACTGCAAAAAGAGATGAAATTATATTATATTAATAAAGCTATAAACATTCTGTTTCCCCTTATCCTATGAATCTTTTGATACATCGAATTCTAATAAGCGAACAATTTTACCAGTGAACAAAACTGAGGTCAGATCTATATTGCAGTAGTTTAGTATCATAACCGAAGAAACAAATTTCTGATTCCCAATTTCTTTATTAGCCTAACCATTTATTAACTTGTCTATATGATCAATTTCTGAAATTCCCTCACCATTTTGCAAGCTTAGTTTAAGCTATTTTTAATGATTATCTTTGGACATTATTCAAACATTTGCTTTCCAGCATATAATTCTCTATCACTCTGTAAATCGCTAATAGCCAATCTGATGTTCTAAAATATCCCTCATTCAGCCAAAAGAGGTATTCTCTAAAAAGCAGTATGTCTGCTTCTATTCACAACCTATGAAATTTTCTATACTTTTTAAGCAGGTATTCTGACTTACAATTTGCTACAGCGTTTGGTCCTAAATGTAATACCAAAAGGTAATATAAGTTTAAAACATAGTCTTTCTTTGTTTCCTACTTTATCAGTATACTTAAAGAGATAAAATCCTACGAAGTAAACTATGTCAAATAAATTAAAAATTGGTATATGAATGCTATGTTGCCCTGTTTCTTAGCATTTTTTACCGCTTTGAACCTTTATAAATCCAAAACTCTCATACTCGATCTCCTAAAATTTTCTACTTGTGGACTGTTACCAATCTACCCATTTAGTGATTGTATATTTAAATTCATCCATTTATTTCTTTGGATTACTTTCGTAGTCTGCTATTTTGCCATCTAATAGTATAGTACAGTCGTCCCAAAAATTTCGTTTAACCTATTAAGTAAGCATGTTCTGCGTGTGTAATGAGTATACTGTATCTTACTGAGGCTTGTGAAAGTGTTAATGAAGACCACACTTCTCAAACACAGCCCTATCTTAACATATTGTACCGAATAAAATCCACTCGATTTATTTCTGAAGTACAACTGCCTATATTAAACTTTACCAGTTGTGGACTTTTACCAATCTACCACTAAGTAACTGTATATTTAAATCTAAAATTCGTCCACACTTGATTCTTTAATCCAACACTAGCATCTTTTAACTACTATTGATAATATTACAATTAAGTACTAGTCATACGGTATTACCGACTTAAACAATTATCGCTGCATTTCTTTAAGTGATCCATCAAAGACAAACAGGTTTCATTTGTCAACTGGAAGTGAAGACAACTCTGAAGAATTTTCATGCACTTAATAAAAGTGACAGATTTCGGCATTCCGTGATATATATTATTAGAATTAGATAATTAATTTATTAGAAGTATTCTCAAAAATAATTCCTTGAACGTGGTACTGTTTTCATAATTTGTTATTTCTTTTTCAAAGTAATGCATTTTCGGTTGCGAATGCTCGACCATACTGTTTAATTATGCAAAAAATACTATGGAACACGTTTTGTGCAATAAAAATAATTACCAATAAACTACCATTTCTTTATTAACGAGCAAGAATGAATATTATAATAAATTACATTTTCAATAAAAATTTGAATGTTGATTCCTAATTGGCTAAGTTGTAATTTTTGAAGACGTTAATACATTTATATTTTTAAAAGAAAATCCTAGTTTTGAAAAGGATTTTTTCTTCAACAAATTTTAAAATTTTTATACAAAGAAAAAATAACTAAAATTTTTAAATCATTTAGGTTCCATACTACACACTTGAGTCATAAGTCGTCTTAAAATTTAATTTTTATAATGGGAAATTTGAGGTATTAAGAAGAAAAAACATGTATATTTTTAATATCCTAGCCTTGAATCAGTTTGAATCATTTGTAACTAATCGTCAATTTAAATAAGTTATTAAATGTTTCGCAACTACTAAATAATAGAAACTATTATTTCAACACTTGAGATAAATTATCTTTATTACTTACGTTTCCAATAATGTTCTATTTTGATATAATATTTAATAGTATTATTTTCCAACTTTATAGCACTTACAGTGTTCCCTTAAGAAAAATAAAGAAGCAGCAAGTTAAGTCTAACGACCTAGCAAAAAGTTCAATGTAACTTTTCACTTATCTGTACCTCCAATAATAAAATATAAGTTGATTTAATCCTATTGAGCTAAAATGCATTAAAATAAATACATTGGACACTGAAAATAGCAAATAAATACTTTTCGTCTTAAAAAAAAGCATTATATCCTACAACCAGTAGCATTTTCATTTTTCTTCTTAGAATCTCAAAAATACTCTTTCAGTTATTCTCAACGGCTTATTTTTAATGCAAAAGACGGACTTAAGGCAAGAAACTTTAGACATACATTATGTTCATTTATTAATAAAACAATTTTCTTACTTAAATGTGAGCGGTATGTTGATAGATTCTTATTATTGTAAGCTATACATGTTTTAATGTAATAATTTGTTTGTTAATTGTAGAGCACATTACTACAAAGTTCTAATTCGACCTCAAGTTTTGTTTCAGCGTATTCTTACTGAGATCTTCCAAATAATTCAGCTACGTTTTTATATGTGTGATATAAAAGTGTAGTTAGGTGAAAGAATATGTAAAAATAAAATGTATAAAAGATAACACTTATGGATAAAAAAAAGTTCATAATACTACGAGTCATTCCAATTAATTACCCGTTAAGCATGAAACTGATAAATTCATTTTAAAGTTAATTTTTCAACTCCTACGAAAATTCAGATCATCAAAGTAAGTTAGAAAATACATCCTTTTTCTAGAATTGACATTATTGTATAACAATCAATATAATGTATATTAATATATATATATAAGAATCGGTAAACAGAAGAAATTAAACTTAACCAGTAAAATCAAGTACACATAATAAAAACTAACAGTTGAATTATGTGTTTAGTTCTAGAATATTTTGAATTTCATACCAGAAATTCCTACTGTAACACAGTTCTTCAATTCCAAAACATCTTTCTGAGGTATTTAACTAAATGGTAAATCTAAAGTCAAAACTAATTTTTTGAAGAATATTAATGAATAATATAACAGGAATACAACAATTTACCAGCTGCAACAATAGGAAAGTTGTTTGTTGGTTTTGAGTTTCGCGCAAAGCTATACGAGGGCTGTCTGCGCTAGTCATCCATAATTTAGTAGCAAAAAACCTAGAAGGAAGGCAACTTGTCATTACCACTCACCTCCAACTCTTGGCTACTCTTTTACTAACGAATAGTGGGATTGATATTATAACACCCCTACGGCTGAAAGGACAAATTTGTTTTAAGAAACTCAAATTGTGAGTCGAGCACCCTAACCACCTAGTCATGCTGGGCATAGAAAGGTTGTACAAGGTGTTCACACCGTAATGAAGTTTATTTGAATTATATCATAAATTACCGCTTTGGCTAAGAAAGATTTAATTTTGAAAAAGATACGGCGTGTCGATCACCGGTGCTGTATATTTTCACGTAAACACGTTTTATGTATGTTGTGTAAAATGCGTAGTCGAAGAAATACAATGCTTTGGTCATGATTAGTGAACAAATCTTTAAATTTTTAGTTTACTGAATAATGCAAACGAATTCGCCCAACAATAAAAATAGTTACTTCAGGTGGTCTTAAAAATATGAATATTATCCTTAGGAACTTACTATATTTTATCAGTTGGTTAAATTGGTTCTAAGGTTTTATCATAAATATTTTAACAATGAATGAAGCATATATTGAAATTCTCTACTAATATGTAAACATTGGTTATTATGTTTTAGGTTGAAGTTGGTTTAATCGTATCTTCTGTATTTGATATTTCCTGTTACATTTTTCCAATAAATTCACAAACATAATGTTTAACAAATTAAGATTAAGCAAACTTATCATTTTAATAAACATTACAAATTCTAAATATGTAGTATCTCATACATTGTCAAACATATATCAATTGTCGATTTAAAACAGAAATAGAAAATTTCTAGTTATATAATTTATTTTCATGTAGAAAATTTGGTTAATCTTTAAGCTTCATTTCTATAGTAATAATTTCATTTTAAAGTATGACCAGTAGTTTTATTTAACCTTTCATTTGTAATTTAACTTAAAACATGTAATATATGTAATAAGCTTCTTTATTCACAACATGCAGCAATGTACATTACAACAATACTTATTTTAGTTTAAATTCAAAGACTGTTATATATGTAGCTTATATAAGCTAAATATGACGTCAACTTCTGATAACATTGAAAGCAAAATTATTTATGTAAAGTTCTTAATATTTGTCCTTGTCTGTCGCCGAAATTTATCGATGGTCAATCGTGCAAAAGCCTTTTTATAGTCCGTATTGTTCAAAGCATAAATAAAGGGGTTAATAGCAGAGTTAACCCAGCCCAACCACACCAGACACGATGACAACTCCTGAGGAATCTCGTACGCACAGAAAGGTCTGATTACATATAAAATGAAAAAGGGAAGCCAGCATAAAACAAAACCTCCAACCACTACAGATAAGGACTTTGCCACTCTTCTTTCTCTCTGAAAAGCAGCTTTTCGTAGCCTTCTCTACGTGTCCACGTATCTTTTTGAATTTTTAAACCACGGCAGAAGGCAGTGCTATAAAAAGATGTTTCTCGAGATTCATTAGATGAATATGTTCTAATTAATTTTCTATCGTTATCACAGTTTTTTGACAATATCAAAGTAGATCGCACAGACGAAATACGGGGAAATGAAGGGCTAAGGCTAAATTGTGAATTTTCTCGGAGCTCTTGTCACTCGTTTTTTTCAATTCTGGTTCTTGATCGATGGAAACTGAACTAATATCAATCCGCACAGCAGGATCCATATTTCTGTGCGGTCTGGATGTTTCCAGACTTGAATTCATGTGGTCCCCAACACTGCTGTGGCAGGAGAAATTATCCTGTTGATCAATGTCTAATTTTTTTTTTATGCTGACACCGCCCGTAAGCACTGACTCTCGTTTTTTAGCTGCTGCAAAAATTCTGTAGTAAACATACACCATGACAAAAGCTGGTATGAAGAAGGACCCTAAAGCCGAATATACTACGTAACCAACGTTTGTGTTATATCCACAACTTGAAGAGTTTTCCCTATCGGATTCGTGCCAGCCAAAGATGGGAGGGCAGGTAATAAGGCCTGACAAAACCCATACACCTGCGATCATAATGATTGCCAATTTTGAATTCCGTTTTACAACGTAACTCATGGGAGAAGTGATGGCAAAGTAGCGATCCAAACTGATACAGCATAAATTTAAAATGGATGCTGTACATAATAATACATCTAAAGATATCCAGAACTCGCAGGCTATTCTCCCTAGTGGCCAGTGATGAGCCACTTCCTGCATTACACCAAAAGGCATCACTAGGGACCCCACTAGTACGTCAGACACAGCTAAGGACACAACAAAGTAATTAGTAACTGTTCGCATCCTTCGTGTTGTCGCAACAGCAGCAATTACTAGTGTATTCCCTACCAAAGTAAGGAAGATTACAACAGATAGAAGAATAATGACGACGATGTTACTGACAGTTTGTTCCATTGGAGGAATTATCACTTTTTTTCTAGTTGTAGACTCTTCTAAGCCGTGGTAGAAAATATTGACATTATTTTCCCAATACTCAAATACTTAGATGGTGTATTTAAAGGTATCCGCAGCAACGAAGAAGTGAGTTAAATCGTTTTCGCCAACGGTCAAATTTTTATGTATTTAATTTATCACAATTGCGTCAAGAAACACGACTGGCAGATGTACTGAAACTACTCCTGTTCATTCACGTACGAGTAACTAATAAATGAGTTCATCTTCCATAATCCTTCAACTTAAATATATATACGTATGAAATTCACATAAGGCTGAGAACATTCAGAGGTTCATTCCTCATTACGAAAGTAATCTAGTTTAAACTCAAACGAAAACGTACGAACTTTATCTTTAGGAAAAAACAGGTGCAAATAAAATATTCATAATCACAATTTATCAGTAATAACAATGACCACTGTTATTTCGACCAATACTGTTATTTTTCTACCTTCTTGTAACACGAGTATTATTGATTTACTGAATATTTTCTTTGTATTTCGTTCATTATTCCACGAGAAGAAAGAGAAAATTGATTACTTTTTGTGGTATATTCCACGATATTAGCTGTTGTGTTACAGTTATGTCCATGTTCCTCGATTTTTTTTCATATAAAATCCGATATTGTATATTGAATAAAAAATTTCCTACTGGCTGATGAATATACGATTATCGTTTTGAGAGAAATATCTGATTCTAACTTCACGACATTTTCGTATAAAATACGTCGAGCAGACGGCTTACACATTTTATGCGTTTGCTGTTTTCGAGTTCACTGTATATTGATTTCCCAACTTGGATCTGAAAAACATAAATACAAGATCTCTGAAACTTTAACACTTGAGTCGCAAATACCTAAATAATATTGAATGCAATCATTTTCAATATGTTCGGCGGAAACAAAGCATAGATTTCTTTAAATGAACATTCTAACTCTAATAATGTCTAAGTTCTGTCCTCCAAGAAACGAAGTTCAGCTAAAAATATTTTTTTTCAAAAACATAGAACTTTGTCCTACATAATGTTAACCTCTCACTTTTGTTCCAAAACTATTATCTTTAATATTGGTTTGTTAAAATACACACACACACACAAAAGCATAACACTTTACTTAAATAAACACCTCACACCGAAGTATCACATTTAATAGACTAATTACAAACGAGATTTATGTTAAAACCACAAAACTTTGTACACATTATTCCATTTATATAACAACATTGTTTTGACTTCTCATTGTACAAGAAAATAATTGGTAAAGCTTAGTTCGATCTGTAGTTTAAGTTGACTTCCACACATTTTCAAAAGTTATTGTATTTCATTTCTAACACCATTTATACAGATTTCACAAAAGTCATTTTAATAAAGTTAATATATATTTTAATGAATAAATTATTCCTTTAACATTGACAATAATTTACCAAAGCTTATATTATCAATAAATTCCAGGTATATAATTCAAGTAATACTATTTTTCGTCTAGTCCTTTAGTAATGAGTAATTTTTAAAATATCTTGGCCACATTCAAAATATATTTATGTGGTTGTTTTTCAAAGCATTGTGCGCTATTTATAGTAAAGTAAGCTAGAATGTATGTAGTAAAAGTATATTTTTGCTACAAAATCATCAATAGTTCTTTAAAAGGTAGGTTGAACATTAACTTATTCTGACATTAATATCTTATATAGCTCACTTTATTAAACTACGGATCATTTTAAATATGTTAAGCAATCCATTTTAATAGATATTTTTAATTTCTATCAGTAGAACTCTAGTAATTTTGCCAGTTTCCAAAGACATATAAAAAGTTCAGCATTTGACCAAAACTACCTTTTTTTCGAAAGGCTGTTATGTGTCTTTAAATATAAAAAAACATGATTTTTAAAGTGAAAACCGTTCCCTTCATTATGAAAGCTGTACTTGCAGTAATGTTTATTTTGAAGATTCATTGTTTAATACAGTTCAAGGACAATAACAACAACTTAATTTAATTTCAGTATTGTAGACAATTGATCTAAAGTTGGCATCCTGTATTATGAAAAATCTCATATGTGATTTTCACTAGCAAAATAATCAAAGTTTTAGTGTGTATTGTACTGACCTAACACTCTGTGACTTCTATTTTCTTGGTTATATATATATTTTACTATATTCTGCCTCAAAAAGGGAAAAATGAGCTTTGAATTAAATGTGTTTGTAATCAGCATATTCAAACTCTATAAATATCGCCTTATCTGTATGATATTCAAAAATGTTTAATAACCCATTTTCCAAAGCTCTTTTATAGATGTGGGACAAGCCTAAGATGTGTCGCTACGAATCACTCGTCGTATTTTCGACAATGTGCTTGTTATGAGAGTGGCAGTCAATCCTTTTATTGGGTGCTTCAGGCAACTGCTTCTGCTGACTGATTCCTTCCCTTTAACCTGCAGTTCAAAGTTAGTGATGGCTTTCTTTATATCCTTTGAATACATGACCTAAATGTTCAGGTCTGCGTGTGCATATGGTGTTGAACAAGCTAATAAAAACTAGAAACCTCGGTATTCAATAATATTAAAGGGATAATATTAAACAATGACGCTATCAGACGTTCAGGAGCACTTGTATAAAATCCAGCATACTTCTGTTGGCAAGACATCGACCTCCTCTGTACTAGTAAAGTGAAGAAAAAACAACCATGAAAAATTAACATCAATACTTAAGGGAAATGACACTACACACTGCTGGGTAATAATTAACCGTATGCAGTAGCTAAGGCTAGCAAAGTATAGAAAATCAACGAGAAATCATTCAGCCAGAAAGCTACTTATAACATGAGAAAAGGAAGACCATTTTACTTACTGAGAAGCACCCAGTTTCCATGTGACTTACAATTATTTCCCAATACTTAATTCACCTTTACCCGTGTTTAAGAAGAATAAGGATGTAACTACAAGCAAATGTTATCTATTAATATCATTCTGTGTTAAACCATGAAAAAGTTATATATGCAGATATATGGTGGCTTAATAATACTTAAAAAAGGAAACTTTCGTTACACAGCATATGACCAAAACACTCACTGGAATACCAACTTTTTACTTCTAGAGAGACAATTGCTCAGGAAATATTTCAAAGGTATAGATTCTGCATTTGAATAAATGTGGCTAAACCACTTGCTACCCAACTACGAGAAAAGGAACCTGGAGTAGAACTTCTATTTAGATAATTTTTTATACACAGAAAGATACAATAAAAGTAACCAGTAGCTACTCTAAAATAAAGAAACCATACGCTAGTGTTCTCCAGGGTTCCTTCGTTATTTCTACTTGACACTGTAGGAGTTCATAAGAACAGTTGAGCTGGTTATACGGCAATCTGGTGCACAAATAATAATAATATTAAGTGGATCAAAAGCAATATAAACCAATTCTTAGATGTCATTATTGACTGAACAATAAAAGTGAAGATTCAACTAAATTCATTATTGATGTTTCTTCACTGCAATCAGATGAAACAGAAGAAATCTCCTGAACATCAACGTCAAAGAAACAGTAACAGAAGCAGTTATCACTCAAAGTAAGTTATTGTTACGTTAGATCCAAATCTATATTACATTGTATTACAGAGTTACTGTTACTCACCCCGACCTGTGTTTAAGAAAGGTAAAGACGCAACTACCAGCAAATATTATCAACTAATGTCATTCACTAATATTATGTGGCACACTGAAGCAATGTTAATTATAAAACCAATCATGTGGTTTTACTCATTAATTTGGGCTTACGTCTAGAATTGTAAATAAAATCTATTTCAAGTTAGAGCACTCAAAACCTTCTGCCAAAATGCAACACATATGAATGCTGTTATTATTGAAGTAGACCAAGTACACTTGATGGTTCAATTCACCAACAGATCCCACGTCTTTCATTAGAACAAACTCATATTGCCAACTTGACATGATCGCCAAGAAGAAGCTGTAGGCAAACTCAGATGAACTTGGAAAAATACAAGAACATTATTTAACCAAATATCCCAAGAAGAGTAATTTATTCATCAAAGTAAACCTGAAGCTAGTCACAAAACCTATGAAGTGTGACTTACGTAAGATCCTCCAAACCCTTGCACAGATTGATGAAAAAAAATCCAACACCTACACCAAAGTTCACGCTAAGAGATCATCTACTGAACCTTTCAGAAGTGGCTGGTCTGGCGATCACGTGCCACTTAGTAGGTCATATCAAGGTAAAACAACATTTCCGGATTGTCAGACTATCGTCTACGAGTCACAATAGCTATTTTGCAGTGAATACAGCCAGACTTCCTGTCTAGAGAAATATGCCAGAAAGTCCGATCAACTATGATATATAATCTTCAGTGAATTTCGGCATACGGAGTTATGGTTAATGAGACAGATGAAAAACTAAGACAAAGAATACCCTCAACTCACTGATGTAATTCTGAAATACGTCAATGTATTTATTTGTTTATATTTAAGAAGAAAACAAATATAATATCATATTGGCTTACAGTTAATTACTAAGCATCCAGAAAACTCATAATTACAAAGTGTTTACATCAAGAAATGTGGAACAAAGTTATATCCTTCCTGCAAACAATGCAGAATAATGTGACTAATCTTATAGCATGCGGTTTAGTGTCTTAATATCGAAAAATAAAACTTTAAAATGAAAACTATTTCAACTCATCTTTATCATTTAAGTTGTATGTGCAGTAAAGTTTATTCTGGAAATTCGTAATCTAATGCAGATGAAGGACAGTAACAATAAGAACTTCAATATTGTGGCTTATGAATATTTTAGAGTATATGCGTACCTCTTGTGCACTGAAGTTTATATTTTGTAATATAAATCTCCTTAATACTAACTATACGGAAAATTTAATTTCTGGAAATATAATTTCAAGTTATTTTTTTTAGATTTTTTAAACTATATGATATTATTCATCTTTTTCTTTTTACAAATACTTTACCGTCTTTATTATTAAACATAAAGAAGGAAAGTTTCGTCTTTTTATAAGCCATTTAACTTATATGAAGAAGAGCTCTGTTGTGATTTCATAACCACTTTCATGTCGTTTCTGTTTTCTTTAATGTCAACACTTCAAATATGCTCTATTCACAGCAGTAACACTCGCTTACATTGTCTAGTAAACAGTTAGATTTTACGCAAAACTAATTAGTATATTCTAAAAACCTGTTTTTAGCATATATGTATGTTTTGCATAGTTACTAATCAAACTGTATGCCTGTTATTAGGAGTACAACAAACATGACATGGTAATTGCATCTATTATATCGCTTGATATAAGTTTTCACCCTAAACTGTTCACTTTCAAATTAGTAACTATGCAAAACATAATTTATCATTAAAATATATAATAACAAATCGAAAAATTAAACAAGAAATAGGTAAGTTTGTTTCTTGGCGAAAGCACAAACTCGCTAATAACTAAAACAATGTTTTTTTTTGTTTTTAAATCAAATCCACATTGTGCCGTTTGCTGTGTCTATTACTGGAAATCGAACCCTAGATTTTAGGGCTGTTATTCCGAAGACTTACCGTTGTCCTTCGTGGGATCTCAAGCAGTGAAGAAAAAAATGTATGCATAGTAGGAACTGATAAAGTAACAAATCAGTCACTTATTTAAGATATATTAATTCTGGTAAGTCATTAGCATTTCACACTTTTTTAAAGGCATATATTCTCTTTATTCTACTTTAATTTCAATGGTATTATTATTTTGTTTTCAAAAACGAAACTTTCTTCTACTCTTATATAAGTAAGATTTTAAATTATTCAAGACATTTTAAAATTTTTGTCTAAAAAAGAATGAACAAAATATGTTTACAAAAAAGTGTTTGTTTTTTTCATTTCGCGCAAAGCTACACGAGTTTTATCTGCGCTAGCCGTCCCTAATTTAGCAATCTAGAACTATATAGTCCTGATAACTGTTTAAATATGTTTGAAGCTATAGTAATTAAAAAAATATAAAATAATCGTTTTCTATTGAAACACATTATGTTTAGGTACAGCAGATCATAAAATATCTCACAAACAACTTTGACGTGATATATATAAACTTGTGATTATTAGAGGTTAGGGTTAACAGTCAGCATAATATTTTTGATATAAAACTGAATTTATTGTTATTAAATTCTTTATTGCAGATTTTCAAATTTTGTTATTTTGAAATGTGTAACTTTTAACCACAATTTTTATGCTTATGATATCGTTTTATTTTTTCTCCTGCGGAAAAAAAAAGTATTAAATGGAGTTTCCTTTGTGATTTGTACAGTGAATACTGATGAACAAAGAAATTTTGTTGGATTCTCTCTTCTTTTCTAAAAACCAGGTTTTGATACCAATGGTGAGCACAGCAAGAATCGTTCAAACACACTATTCTTTATTTATCATTGCTTGAATCTCTTTCAGACTAAGTTCTGTATTGACTGTGCTATATTTACTGTAATATGGTGAGGATGGTGTATGATACTGAAATAAAGATCCTTTGATTTCTAATAGATTTTAAGCGGTTATGCTCTTTTAAATCTGTATATTCTTAGAATAGTTGAAAAAAGTGTTGATGTGATAATAGGTATTGTTTTTGAAGACCTGAGCATGGTTTAAATTATATAGACCAGGATTTCAATTAGCAAATATAAAATATTTGTATTTTGCAAATGACCGCTCTATTATTTTAAATCGTTTCTTAAATATTGCGAATATCAATAAGACTTTGACAATTATTTGATAATAAGTGTGACCTTACGTTACAGTAAAACCTAGATGTTTTACACCATAAGACTTAGTGTTTTGTTAACGATTGATATAAAAGCGTTTCAACAAATACTTTCTGTATTGTACTAAGTTGATCAACTCCTTGAACTGTACAACAGAGCGAAGGGCCTTTTTGATAGTAGTGTATAACGTGAAAAGTATAGTTAAAATACAATTATACATCTTGTCACTAAAATCCCCGATTACCAGCACTAAAAGAATATAGGATAAGAATAGTATATATTATTGTGATTTAATACTTCACTAATTAACAAAATAAGTTTTTGATAGTGCTAAATTGAAAATGTTTTGTTTGGTTCTATTGGTCAGAGTTTGTTTGTTTGTTTGTTTGTTTTGAATTTCGCGCAAAGCAACTCGAGGGCTATATGCGCTAGCCGTCTCTAATTTAGCAATGTAAGACTATAGGGAAGGCAGCTAGTCATCGCCACCCACCGCCAACTCATGGGCTACTGTTTTACCAACGTATATTGGGATTGACCGTAACATTATAACGGCCCCACGGCTGAAAGAGCGAGCATCTTTGGTGCGACCGAGATTCGAACCAACGACCCTCGGATTACGAGTCGAACGCCTTAACACACTTGGCCATGCCGGGCCCACTGGTCAAAGATAACGTCAGTAACAAAACAATACTACCTAAAGTGATTTTAAAGAAAAAAGTAAATTTAGAATAACAAAAATAGCAACATATTAGAAGTGGTCTTTAGGACTATAATAATGATTAATTTGATAATATATCATTTAGATACTACAACGAACGTATACAGAAGAAAAGGAAAGAAGTTTAATTCGCTATTAAAAATAAAAAACATGAAATCTGATGGGTGTTCTACGGTATCATTTATTATCATGAAAAATCGTGATTTGTTTGGTGTGTAACATACACTAAATATTCTCACTTCAAGTGAAAAAGTAAGTAAAGCTAGTTTTACATTGTTAAATAAGAAAAATAATTTATGGTAAACATAATCATAGTCATTATTTTGAACTTGTCATAGTAGCTTCACAATGTCTATTTGAAATTTGTTTATCATAAATATGTATATTTGTACACACACATATTATATATATATTATAAATAATAACAGAAACTACAGATAATATTGGTATCAGTTGAAAATATTATGGGAATTCCCACAGTACACTGACGAATTCATAGTTTAAACAATGATGATTCAAACTAATCCAATGGGGCTACATCAGAACAATGCATGGAGCAAAATGTTTTCCAACAGTGGTGTGTTGAATGCGCTTATGGTTCCTAGGATAGAAATCATCATATGAGAGTCGAGTTCATTTTGAGGTATGATGTTGGAAAAAACAAAATACATGGCCTAGCTAACTAATTTATGAATATTCTCTGTAAAATTACTATGTAGCGAATAGACCAAACTTATGTAAGTTTGGCCGCAAGTTGTAATTTCATTCCTTTAAATCATACATTCCTATGGTGTTTTAATTAGATATCATGACTTCTTGTCAATACTTATTAACAAACCACAGCAAGTGGGAAAGTAACACTCGGTAGTAACCCATATTAGTTTTAGGATTACAATCCGCTTAATAAAAAGATACCTCTCTTTACAGAACCAACCAGATTTTTTAAATATATGGCGGTAATTTTTCCTTTCCAAAATAGTGTTAATTGTTTCTTTTATAATAATGCCATGGAATATATATTAACAGTTTTTTGCTATCACGCTCTTTAATGAGAATAATTCCATGAAATTTAGTAAATCTGTTCTAAAAAGTTGATAGTAAGTAACCTATAATAACCATTCACTAGTATTGTTCTTTTGAAAACTTGAGCTAGAAACGGTTAGTTTAGTGTACTTGACTTAACTAATAGTTAAATGGTTAAATATCTCCATGAGAGTGAACTCTTTTCACCTTATGGTTTTACTGCTCTACATCAGCTGCCTTTAATCTGAATAACAAAAACTAGACACTGTCCTCTTTTACTACAAATTATTTGTCAAATCTGAACAGTTTTTGTTGAATACCTTTATACATGTAGCTTATATTTATAGCAAATGATCTATCAGTGTAGTAAATTTGAAAAAAAAAAAACTCATGAGAGCCAAGTTAAGTATGTTTTTCTTTCAAATAAATTTTCCGTACTTTTGATATGAAGAAAGAAAAAATGAACAAACTCTATCAAAACTGAAGATGTTATAGCTATGTTATTTCTTACTGGATTGCCTACAAACTTTATATGTGAAGTAAGAGTCCAATATTGCACATCCAGTGATATGTATGATAGTTTGGATTACCACAGTTTGAGATAAAGTACGTTAAAGATCTTTTAGTTATCACTCTTGTTAAGAATATACAGTGTGTCCTGTAGCAGATTGATTTGCCCGTAGACTCACTATCATGTGTCTTAATTGTTGTAGTTAATATACCAGTAAGATACATATTAACACTAAGTGATCTTAATATGTATGTATGAGCTACAAAAATCCCTATATAAAATATAACCAAACCGAAAGACTAAAATAGGCATTATACTTTAAACAGTGTATTAAGCGAAGACTGAGAAGTGTGTTCTTTACAGATTAATGCAAATTCAAATTGTTTGGCAACAATTAATTAGCTTGTTGAATGTCGTGGTCAACGTACATGTACAGTAAAGTTTGTTAGAGAAAAATTACAAGTGTGGAAATATACACAAAATTTGTTCACGTCATGATATCTAATAGGTACAAGTAGATCCTTTTCCATCATATTATTCATCTGGAAACAAAGCCTTTTAAAAAGACAGTGATCACAAGCGTGAACATATATTATGAAACCATACCTGAAGAGAAGTAACGGGCGATAGGACACTCTCTAAATCAGTAGTGTTTCTGCAAAAAAGTCATGATGTGAATGTTGTATGTTGCAAGGACTTACAGAGAAACTAAGAAAATCAAAAACTTAGCAGCATTGTGGAGAGTAATACTTAACAGTTGGAATAGTACATTAATAAATTAGGCCATCCATTACTAACATCATTATAATATTTTCATAGAAACGAAAATCACCATTTCTAATTCAATTATAATTCAAAAAAGTACTCTATATTCATGGATGTTTGTATACATCTCAAATAAAGCTCAGGAAGAATGTGGAATAAAACAAATAAAAACAAATGATTGAAATAATTATTATAAGAAACTGCATTCCTCGAAAAACAACATCAAAAAGGAAACGACTGCTAAATATAAAAAAAAAATGTGAATAGTAGATTTACTAGTTGGGCTAATTTAATACCATATGGGCCCCTCTCTGTTACATCGGTAAGTCTACGGATTTATCAACACTAAAATCAGGGGCTCGATTCCCCTCGGTGGGCTCAGCAAATAGCCCGATGTGGCTTTGCTATAAGAAAAAACCACATAAAACACAAATACCATATGGGCATAATGTAGTCTAGTAATAATGGTACTATAATTACTAATCCTAAAATTTATAGTTCACAATTCCTCGCCGTAAAAAATGTGGTCTGAAGTTTGGGCCTTTGTGCGGGTGAAATCACACAAAAGTAGCCCGAGAGTTCTCTATCGATTTTGTTGACTAATTTCTTTCCTTCTGTTTTATTAGTTTAAAATTAAGGGTGGCTATTTTTTGTAGCTTTGCCGGAGAATCTGAAACAAATTTATATGAAATGGCATCATATACAAGTGTGTTTTACTGTACATTGCTTTCAGCACTTTATGATATAAAACAAATAGTAAAAGTAGCAGTATGTGTAATAAAAATAAAATAGTGCAAAATATTAAAATATACCAAGAAATAAAGCAAAATCTTCAAAGTAATTATAAAATGCTCCAAAATAATAAAAAAATCCAAAATTGTTTAAAAATATAAAAAATTGACAATCATAAAAAAATCTTTTTTTAGTTGTGTCCTTCAGGTCTATAAAAATAAGAGATTTTACCAAAACATTTTTGTCTATGAATGTAAAACCATAAGAATAGTAATTTGGATAGTCTGAATTAATGTTGTTGTTTTTATATACTTTCAGAGGTCGTCTGTTTTCAATTCATATATATAAAAGAGACAATATCTTGGTATGATCATTTTAACTCATCACCATACTTTGGTTTCATGAATCCATAGTAAAAATCAAAATATTTTCGAACGATCTAGAATGCTCAGACCAACGTAAGTTATTATATATGCGTTAATTTCGCTTTAGTCACATGAATAGTGGAAAAGTTTCACTAATTATTACTGTTTCTTTGAATTTCGACCCAGATGTTAATTTATTATTTTTGTTTGCATCAGAACACAACTTTATATCAACTATTTTTCTAATATTTTCCATAAATTATAGAAATACAGAATAACTTAACAACTTAGTATTTTTTAATCATTAGTGGCTTAATTTCTTTTCTGCAAATTTATTTCAATATATTTTCTTGTGTATTTAAGAACAAAGACATATTGGACTATATTCTATGTTTACTGCAATAAGTCGGTGGACTACTTTCTTAATGAAATCAGACTGTTTAAATTTTAACACTGTGTCGGTTTCATTCATAACGATAAATATCATTAAAGATTTTTTCGGCCCGGTATGGGCAGGTGGTTAAGGCACTCGTCTCGTAATTCGAGGGTCGCGGGTTCAGATCTCCCTCATACCAAACATGCTCGCCTTTACAACCGTGGGGGGCGTTATAATGTGATGGTTAATCCCACTATTCGTTGGTAAAAGAGTCGTCCAAGAGTTGGCGATGTATGGTGATGACTAGCTGCCTTTTCTCTAGTCCTACACTGCTAAATTAGGGACGGATAGCGCAGATAGCCCTCGAGTAGCTTTGCGCGAAATTAAAAAAAACCTACCATTTCTTATTTTATAAAGTTGTATAAATTTTATGATTTTGTTGCTGTTCTGTTCTACTGAGTTAGACGTATATCTGATTCATAGCCATGTAGTTCTTTTAAATAGTCCAGCTTTATTTCTGAAATACGAATTTCTAAATCATCAAGTACAACAGTTTTTGTATCATTCCATTTAAATCCTATATCGAGTGAATGTTGACTCACTGCCCATCCATATAAAGTACTGTAATTTAGATTAACTAATTAAACATATTCTTTATCAGAATCGTACTGTTTCAAGTGTTTATCATTTATTTACTTCGTCTGTACCTATTTCAGCTGATTTTTATATTTTATTTAATTTCCGTCAGTATAATCCACATACACCTTTCCCTCGTAATAGACTAAGTTACTTCCACCCCGCCGCGCCAAACATGCTCTCCCTTTCAGCAGTGGGGGCGTTATAATGTTACGGTCAATCCTACTATTCGTTGGTAAAAGAGTAGCCCAAGAGTTGGC
This sequence comes from Tachypleus tridentatus, assembly GCF_004210375.1. NCBI lineage: Eukaryota > Metazoa > Arthropoda > Merostomata > Xiphosura > Limulidae > Tachypleus > Tachypleus tridentatus. Next base: position 72,375,046 of record NC_134837.1, on the reverse strand, counting down.
GGTGGGTGGTGATGACTAGCTGCCTTCCCTTTAGTCTTACACTGCTAAATTAGGGACGGCTAGCGCAAAATAAACAAACAAACGTTACTTCCAAATATTTCAAATCATGTGAATTAATTCAACTTCTTCATAACGTTTAATATTTGTGAAAGTATCCTTTGAGCACTTAAAATGTCTCGTCTGGCACATTTTTATTAACACAGAAAACAAGTCACATCAGTATTTAGACAGCCGCTAATATCACACTTCAGAGCAGATTGGGAGCACAAAAAAAGATAGTTCACTGTGTAGATTTGTGTTTATTACCAAAAATGTATTTAAGATTCAAAATGTGCAGTCTCAACACACAGTAAAAGAAAGATAAATATTAGTGTTTCAGTAACTGTAAAAGTGATTGTTCATTATAGTTATAATTTTCTTTTACTTTTCTTGTTCAAAGCAATGTATTCAAGAATTGGAAAAAAAAAGTGTTAAAAGCTTATACTTTACTTTTTCACTTCCTCAAAAACTAACTCATTACTGTTATTAGTGACTTATTCAATAAAGCAACAGGTCGAAAGTTATTAAAACAGTTAGGAAAATGTTTAAACGCTAATTGGAATGTATTAATAGAAAGAGCTATTTATATAAAAAATAACAATTTTTCCTCCAAAATATTTATATTTTGCTACACAGTATTTTACTTTAAATCACTTTAAGTTGGTAACAGCTGTACAAAATATCGTAATGTTAAACAGATTAAACAGTTTCTTTATCACCACATATAACACAATTTTTGGAACCATTTAGTTTTTATAAATGTAAGGTCGCATATAATGAGATTTTTCAGTCTACATATTAATATGTTTAGTGACTACAAACTGAATATTGGTTTAGCTCACACTGCCAGTAAGTTTTCCATCAATCTAGAAAATGTTTTAAGTAAGATTTTCTATCCAAGTATACTCACTAATAGTCGGGCCACACCCACATATTTTAAGTTACAAATGTGAAACTATTCAATAAAGATTAATTTCATCTCTTTATTAGAAGTATCATTATCATCATTACTCTATAATTCCCTAATTGTTTTAATAAAAATATACGAAGCTGGAACCAAAATTTAATAAACATTTCACGTGAATATGTCTTTTGTTGTATGACCAGCATCATCACCCATTTCTGTTCTTTTTCTCTATTACTTTCGTATACGTCTAGTAAATAAAAAGATATGTTTAATTTTTCCATGGTTATACACTTGTTGAGAAAATAGCATTCGACTTTAATGAAATAAAAAAGAAATAACGTTCTGCGAATTTATTACATTGATTGAGGTTTGTTTAATTATATTTGTTAAAATTTGAATACAGAAAACAATAATTATAATGTACTAATAATTTCAATTGATACCAAAATACAATAGCTTTAAGTTTAGTTTGTCAGAGTATTAAGAATTTAACAAATACATTTGCTGTTTATACTGCAATTATAAAGAAAAACTAAAGTCGACAACTCATGTATAGATGACAAAAGTTAGTTTAAAATACTTGTCTCCCAATTTTTCTTTCATTAATACAAATATTTACAAAAAACTGAATACATCTGAAAGGGTATGTTTCCATCTAATCATTCCTACTTACATCCTCAGAAATGAATGAACAAGGACTTGAACACTTACATCTCTGAATGCAAAGTATCTATTGGTACTTTGTTGTTAGTTGGAAGTATGTTTATGATAGCCATGTGAAGCATCTATAGCTAATTTGTTGTTAGTTGGAAGTATGTTTATGATAGCCATGTAAATTATCTATAGGAAATTTATTGTTAGTTGGAAGTATGTTTATGATAGCCTAGTATTTTTTTACAAATCCCATCCCTTTTGTCTTTTCATTATCTAACACGTTGGAAGGATATCAATAAATTTCTCCGCTTTGTCTAAATTTGTAGCCTAAAAAGTATAGGGTGATATTTTACAAGAAATCAAAGGGGGAATCAAAACATGAGTGACCAAAAGACAATATCAGAATTATTATTGAAATATAATCTCACTGAAACACATAGAAAGAAACTGGATTTTTTTACACCAATTTAGGTTCAATGAGATAGACATAAAGAAAATGGTGAATGTTTTGTACATATGTGAACGATATGCGTTAACTATATGTGAACCTAGTGCAATGGATTTTTTTACACCAATTTAAATTCAATGAGATCGACATAAAGAAAATGGTGAATGTTTTGTACATATGTGAACGATATGCGTTAACTATATCTAAACCTAGTGCAATTTATATCTAAAAATTAATCATCTATAATAATAGCAGTATCAGATATATAAGATGTATATTTACCTTACCTGCAGTAGAAACTGTTCATATTGCCAAGACTAGTGAGAAACTGAAAGACCACAAAGAAACTGCTTGTAGTTCGTGAAACAGAATACGGCTTTCCTCTCAACGATTTGTCCAATACGATTCTGTGCTACAATTTCTTCTGCTGTTATACGACAAGTGCTGCCGTGAATTGACGTCATTCTAGCTTCCAACCCCCTCACATACACAGATATAATTTGTCAAAAGCTACACTTCCATAAAATTTCACTGTTGTATAAGCATAAAATAATCAATCTTTTATTGATTTTAAAATTAAAATAAAATAGTGTTAATATAGAGTTGAAAATCTTACTGCCCTATAATTAATAAGTGTCACAATAACAAAATATCAGTATATATATATATATCGTGCTACTGATTCGTAACAAGATTACTCAAATCTGATTTAGGTATTTTAGATAAAGTATCGATATAATTCTTTTCACTCACACAAACTAAAACTTGCAAAAATAAAAACGTATGATCAGGAATTACAAGGAAAATGTTTATTTTTTATCACTGAAAGTTTATGAAAATGTTGAGAACAAGAAATTATCTTATGGTTTGTTCACGTGTACATTATGCAATATATACTCTTCAAAAAAAGAAACGCAAAATGTGCGACAAATTGTTAACAAGTTTATTCCGGGTAGTTCTGTATGACATGTGTGAAACTTTGCACATTCACTGCTGAACATCCAAAGTCTGCAAAGGCAAAGTCCACGCTCACTAGTTGAAGTTTAACGTCACTCAACGTAAATAACGAGTATGACCCCTGTGAGCCTCAATAACTGCTTGGCATCTCTTGCCCATGGAAGCGATGAGATGACGAATCACATCCTGTGGAATGGATGTCCACTCAGCCTGCAAAGCTGCTGCAAGCTGAGATAGAGTCTGCGGTTGAGGTTGTCGCCGTCGCAGACGTCGGTCCAACTCGTCCTAAAAATGTTCGATGGGGTTTAAATCTGGTGATCTGGAGGGCCAGGAAAGAACGTTGATGTTGTGGTGTCTCAAGAAGACAGTGGTGAGTCGGGCTGTGTGAGGACGGGCGTTATCATGTTGAAAAACGTCATTGACGTTCACCATGATGGGTTGCACATGGGGCCTAAGAATCTCGTCGACGGTTGCGTACGGTCTGATCGGAAATCCTACGCAGCCCTGGTATGGTTGAGGCAGTAGACGTCGCAGTGGTGGTCCTATCCCGAAGGTGACGTAACCGGATGTAGCGATCTTGTGTGGGCGTGGTCACACGAGGTCTGTCAGATCGTGGACGGTCACGAGTTGATCCATGTTGTTGGTGACGATTCCATAGCCTTGTGATGGTGCTTGGGTGGACATTCACAGCTCTGGCAACATCTGATCGAGATTCGCCTGCTTCCAAGCAACCAATGGCGTTGTTGCGTTGTGCTTCAGTCAGTCTTGGCGTAACTATATTGCGTGTCGGTGGCTTAACACTGAGCTATGGAAATCGAGAACCCGTCACTTTTATAGGGATTTTGCACATGTTGCACTTGTAGAACATGCATATCTCTCAAACAAATTTATTGGACACGCATGCGTTTTGGCGAAAAATCCGATGTTTTCCTCCGTTTTCAAAGTGCACAACTTTTATTGTCATTTTGGTCTGACAATCAGTGCCTTAACACGTGTAACATCACATACTCTGAGCTTGTAACGTTATTACATATATTTCTCTTTAAAATAACAAAAATATCCCTTTTGCGTTTCTTGTTTTGAAGAGTATATTGCGTAATGATACAGTAATAATATTTAGTATACACCCATTAATTCTAAAGGTAAATAAGACGCAAAAAATCACACCTAACGCTTCTTAAACCTCAAATTATATTAATTCATCGCATAGACAGCGTCCAAGATTAATTCAGCTCTCTTATTAATATTGAAACTCGTTATAGGAAATATAATAAAGATACAAAAAATAAATGGATGTCTCAAATCTGGTTTGAGACAAATAACGTACATTAATTACCATGGCCAATCAAAACCTCTACCTAAATCCGTTAATATTATGTTAGGAAGTTTATGGATGCTATTTGAGGGACTGAAAGGACGATTTAGAAATCGTATTTCAAGACGCAATATAAATGTTTCTAGTATGTAGTTAGTATTAGGAAGGAAAGTACATACTGTTTTGTTTTGTTTTCAAAAAAATTACGCTTTCTAATAACATGTTGTATAAGATTATTAGCAGGACCTTTAGATAGTCTGTTCCTACTTTGGTTACATCTGAGAAAGACTACATGCACCTACATGAGAGAAATGTCATTAGAAACCCAGTAATATGTGTAAGACTCATACAAGGTATTTCAAGTCCTGAATGTTTCTATCGCTATCTAGCACAGCTTGTTAATAGCCATTGAGTTAATTCAGTAGGACCCTTTCAGTACGTTGACAAATTCGTCGGGATCAATCCATGTTGTTACGTCCCTTCTCCTGTCATCAACACAGTATCTCAAAGTAGTTCCTTTTTTCGCGCGATTACCGGTGGTGGTGAATAGATGCTTTTTAAAGTTAAATTATTCTGATATTCAGTATCACGTCTACATTCTGCACTGGCTGTATCCCTGGTGTTCCAAAAAAAAAGTCTGTTCAGTGGTTGTTACGTAAGATAAACGTCTCCAGCATATATGTGATATTGAGCGATGTTTGTTTTTGCTGTCCAACTATACGTACCAACAGATATATTGGCAAAATTGACCAGTAACCTCCCGAGCTTTCACCGTTGATTTCAATCTACTCTGTAAGTAATATCTTTGATCAGTGATCTTAAGTGTACTAGCACCTGTGTATTTGTTTCCTGATGCGGAGTAGGTGACTTAACACTTTTTAAACTACTAGTTTAATTAGATTAATTTTTCTTTATGCACAATACTGATTATCGTTCCAGCCATCACTTACACTGTTTTGTTGTCTTAATGGTAAATCATGAACCTTAATTTTCCGGTAAGTATAATTTGGTTTTAGGCGAAAAAGCAAAGTCATGCATGCATCGTTTCAGTCACGATGTAAGCTTACTGTACAATATGAGATAGTGTTCGCATGAAAAAAATCACTGGCGTATTACTTGGAACTGCAACAACGTCATCTGTATAAGTTTGTCCAGTCCTCTGTTCTTGGTCCTGGCATGGCCAGGTGGTTAAGACACACGACTCGTTATCCAAGAGTCACGGGTTCGAATCCCCGTTACACCAAACATGCTCGCCCTTTCAGCCGTAGAGACGTTTTAATCTGACGGTCAATCCCACTATTCGATACTCAAAAGAGTAGTCCAACAGTTGGCGGTGGGTGGTGATGACCAGCTGCCTTCCCTAATCTTACACTGCTAAATTAGAGACGGCTAGCGCAGATAGCCCTTAAGTAGCTTTGCGCGAAATTCAAAACCAAACCTCTGTTCTTGTAGATATTTTTCGTAACATTTGATGGTTTCATTACAGAGTTGTTGTTCACCTATTACTCAGCCTGCATTAACAGATAAAATTCGTAGGAAAACTGAGGTAACTACAATTTAGATCTGCAAGTTTAGTTTGTCATGGCAACTTTCCAATTGTTCGTCTCTAAATCGCCCATAAAATATTTGTACAGTTTGGTGACATTTTGGTTCCTAAAGCTGTGCGTTTTGTCTGAATTAGAGAAACTTATAATGTAAAGCAATATATAGGAATGATACTGAAAAAGAGGAATACAAACGTAAATAAAACATATGAATAATACTAACAGTGATAAAATAAATTAATTAATTAATTAATTTAAGTAGAAAACTGTTTTCCATTTTTTTTTAGTATCAAACCAAACTTTAGAATACGTTAATGACATTCTGTTCGTTTGTTTAGGATTTAAAAATACATTACTATTCTTCTATCGACATACAATTTCTTATACACTTCTATTACATTTACACCAGATTATTCCACTACCGAAACATATCATTCATTTATCACACCCTTTCATTTACACGAAGAATAGTCAACTATTAAAAAATGTTTGAGAATTAAGTTTTTACTGGAAATGAATTTCAATTGGTAAGTTATTTTAATTGAAGAGAGTTAAAGATAGAGGCGACTATTATTCAGTCCCCGATATCTATTTTTATTTTTAAAAAATGGGTATCTTTAGCCAATATTTTATATTTCTTGTTAATGGCTCGGAAGTTGAGAAGCTACACGAGTCACTTGCTATTACAATTTTGCCTAAACTTAAAGTATAATAAGAATAAAGTTTTTTTGTAAAAGTTTTGGGTGTGGAAACATAAACCATAAAATAAAGTAATTAGTAACTATGTTGTGTTTAAGATTTCACTTGAAAATATGTAAAAAATAATTGTTTTTCTTCATATTAATGTCTCACACTTTAAGGAAAATGAAAATCCAGAAATTGTCTCGATCGTAGTCATAATAATAAGATTTTAATAATAATTATCTCTACAAGAACTTATTGCTTAGTTTCTGATCATGGCTTTAAGTTTAAGAGAAACTGATGCTTAAAAATCATTTTTGCTTGAAATATTAATGAAGATAGATTTACACATACATCATTGGTTTGAGAAGGTTTGATATTTACTGGTAAGTTTTAACTGGTACTTGATCCTGGCATAAGGTTTGAATAGAATAAAATAACATTGTTGAAGTTAACATTCAACAGAAAATATATGTTCGTATATTCCTACTGTTTTGTTCCTAATTTTTGTTCAGAATTTTATCTTTCGTAAGAAATTGGTTTTAGATACAGGGAAGATTAAATTTCATGGGCTATCGTTGTATTCTCTTTGAAAAGATAAGATTAAAAAATTCGAGTATGGTGCTTGAATAAACTAAATACATAACAATATGTAACACAAATTTTGTTCCTGGATAGTATGTGTTATTTCTTAATTGCTTATGTTGTAAGAGTACATAAAATGACCATTATTCCCTTAAAAAAAAAATTTGTGACCTGATAATGAAATTTAGAAATTAACCTATTTTCTATGTAAAACGGGCAAATTTGCACATTTTCATTTACATGAGGTCTCAATAAAACAACATATGAATCAAGATTTACATGTATTTATACTAAAGTTATATACAAATTAACAAAAATGTTTAGAAGTGAGTAGTTTTCGAGATTTGTGACTGTAATGTAAATCACTTTTCTGTATCAGCCCCCAAATACACTCTCCCATCATGTTGTCGTTATACGCCCCAGGTCACAAAAGCAAAGTTTGAAGAGAAAAATAGGTCTTTTCCATTTACTTTAGGCATAAGTAACTGGGGAAAAAACACTTTCTGTCCAAGTACAAGAAAAAGTAAAAATTACCATCTTTTCTCATATAGAATATTTAAGTTAAACCACATCATATTTGGACATCGATTTACGCTTTCAGCATCGAGTATTTTTCATGAAGTTCCCCAATATTTCATGATGTGATTTGTTTTAAATATTATAGTTATGTTTTCAGTTTGCTACAACTTGTCAAGATAAGAAAAGCGATTCACAAATATGAAAATCTTGATCATAATTAGTGTTTTAACATTATATGTAGTTCATCTTTCTGTTTTAATTTTATTCCGGATAAAAATAATGTTCCTTTTCAACTTTTAATGCGATGTGTAAGATTTAATGAAGTTACAATATCTAGTTTTACTGTTGTGCTAACGAATATATACAGCAGAAGTTTTAACACTTAATTTTTTCTTTTAAACAAGTACTTCTAAACACCCACCCAAACAATTTCTAAACATATTTCTAATTTTCGACAATTTCTTAAACGTTTTCATTTTATTTTTCTTCCTATAGAATAATAATCACGATTTACTATTTCAAAAATGGAATTCTATTTCGAAAATGTGCCATGAGTTACGACACTTTTTTTTTCAGAATTTTGTTAGGTCAGGTTTTAATACACTTTTAGACTAAAGATAAGTATTTAAATATAGCATCTTTCTTGATTTTTTTTAAGTGTAAGTGGTGGACCTTAATTAGCTATTTACTTTGTTAATTTTTTCAGATAAAAGACATTTTTTGATATTAAATAGAATAAGGCAGTCTTAATTTTCATACTTAATTATGATGAAAAAAGTATATCTAACGTGACTTCAAAAACTGATTATTCATATTAAACAAGCAGTGTAAAACCTTTGTATGAAAAAAATCTTATTATTCTTAAACAACGATACAACTGATTAACGCTTTTCAACATCTAGCTTTTTTTTATGAAGGTTTCTAATATTTCACATGGATTTGCTTTAAAATTTTGGCTATCTATCACTTTAATATACCTACACTCAAAATATAAAGAAACAATTCAAAATATGAAGTTTCTTCTATGTTCTTAAATCCTAATATTTAGTAGTGATTTAAAATATGTAGTCTACCTTTTACGGCTTGGCATAACTAGGTGATAAAGAAGCTTGAATCCCCGTGCAATAAAACATGCTCGCCCTTTCAATCATAAAGCGTTATAACACGCGAACTTCTAAAAATAAACAAACCGTATTTTACTTTAATTACATTCTGGATAAAAAATCATTTTCCTATTCTAACTTTTGATGCAATGTAGCAAGAGTTAATAAAGTTATAATGTTTAATACTTTTATTTTTAAAATAAGTGGTTTTAAATATTTCCAGAAACATTTTATCAAGTTTTTTTTTTTCAAGAATTTCACAAGCACTTTTATTTTCTTATTATTCCTATAGATAGATCAGAAGGATTTACAGTTTCCATTGTAAAACTTCATATCCTGAAACGCCAATAAGTTAAAACGTATATTTCTTTTATATTTTGGTGTCTAAGGTTTTACTCCACTTCAAATGTAAAGAAAAAGAGATATAGATAAAGAAACTTTCTTCAAAATCTCAAATCTGGACGATTATTAGGGCATATACGATCATTTACTTTCCTCATTTTTTCCGGAAAGAATGCACTTTTATTTTGACGTTAAAAATGACACATTATGATTTATTAAAGTCACAGTGTTCGATTCTTCTGTTTTGTTCAGAATAAAATACAATATTAGTTTTCACAATTAATTATGCTTTAAAAGGTACTTTTAAAACATTCTAGTTTTTTTTTGATTTCGCACAAAGCTACTCGAGGGTTATCTGTGCTAGCCGTCCCTAGTAGTGTAAGATAGAGACACTGCCAACTTGTTGGCTTAACGAATAGTAAGACTGTCACATATCTGGAGGGAAGACATTTAGCGCGACGCGTGCGCGAACCCGCGACCCTCGGATTACGAGTCGCACGCCTTACGCGCTTGGCCATGCCAGGCCGAAACATTCTAGAAAACTGATTTTCTTAATAAACAACAAGCATCATGTGTTTTATTATTCTAAATTTTGAATACTTTTATTCTGTTGTTCTTATGGCGCGCTAAGGCGTGCGACTCGTAATCTGATGGTCGCGGGTTCGGGCCCGAGTCACGCCAAACATGCTCGCCCTCCCAGCCGTGGGGGTGTATAATGTGACGGTCAATCCCACTATTCGTTGAAAAGAGTAGCCCAAGAGTTGGCGGGTGGTGATGACTAGCTGCCTCCCTCTAGTCTTACTGCTAAATTAGGGACAGATAGCCCTCAGTAGCTTTGTGTGCGAAAAGACCAAACCTGTTTTTTTATATCAAGTTAAAATTGGTTTAGGCTAATAAAAATCGAGCTTTTTGTCATGAAGTTCCCCAGTATTACATACATGCTTTGTTTTAAAATTTTCAGCTAGGTTTCAGTTTGCCTCACTTCTCGAAATACGAAAAAAAAAAGGGCGTTAATAAATGTGATTAATCTTTCATATTAATTCTTTTCTGCATAAAATAATTTTACTTTATAATCTTTTGATGTAGTAAAGCTTAATAAAGTTACAATGTCTAAATCTACTTCTGTTCTTACAAATAAAGAGCAGAAGTTTTAACACCTAATTTTTTTTAAATAAATTCTATAAAACATTTCCCAAAAAATGATTTCTACGCATATTTATATTTGTGGGCAATTTCTTGGACATTTTATTTTCTTGTCATTCCTATGGATAAATCATGATGATTTACTATTTCCAACAGAGAATTACATTTCCTGAATGCCTGACATTCGTCACAAATTATTTTCCAATTTTGGTACGTCATGCTTTTAGTAAACTTCTCAAGTAAATATAAAGTTTCAATTACAGAAACTCTAATGTTGTTTTCTTAAATGTAGAAGGTCACTGTATGTTGTTAGAATATGAAGATACCTACAGCTACAATTTGTTGTCATAGATGTTAGTTAAATCTGCAGCTAAAGTATGCAGTTAGATATTTTGCTTAGATCGATAACTGAAGTACGTTGTTAGAATATGTTAATGAAATATAAAGTTAAAGTAGATATGATTGTTAAATCTACCTTTAAGAATGTTGTTAGAATATGTAGGTTTACAGCTAAAGTATGTAGTTAGATATGTTGATTAAGTCAACAGCTGTATGTAGTTACATACGTTGCATAAATCTACAGTAAAGTTTGTTGTTGGAATACGTTGGTTAAATCTGTAGCTAAAGTATATATGGATATGTTTTCTTCAAATCTACAGCTAAGTATATTGTGAAAATACCTTTGTTAAATCTACAGCTAAAATATGTTGTTAGAATATTTGATGGAATGAACTGCTAAAGCTTCTTGTTAGAATATGTTTATGAAATCTACATCTGAAATATTTGGTTAAATATGTAGATGAAATATTCAGCTAAAGTATGTAGATTTAACCAACATATATATTTATATACTTTAGCTGTGGTTTAAACCTACATATTATTACAACATTCTTAAATGGAGATTTAACAAACATATTCTAACAGCATTATTTAACTGTGGATTTAAAACAACATATATAACTACATAATTTATCTGGAGATTTTATTAACACATTCTAACAGCATACTTTATATGTAGATTTAACCAACGTATTCTAACAACATACTTTAGCTGTTGATTTATCAAACATATTCTGACAACTCCTTCATCTTCAGATTTAGCAAACATAACTTATCAACATTCTTTACTTGTAGATTTAACTAACATATCTAAATACATACATAGGTTGTAGATTTCATCCACATATTCTAACAACGTTCCTTAGTTAAAGATTTAACCAACATATCTTACTTCATACTTTAACTGTAGATATCATCAACATGTTCTGAGAATATACTTTAGCTGTCGATTTAATCAACATATCAAACTACATACTTTAGTTGCAGATTTAACCAACACATATCTAACAACAGATTTTTGCTATAGATTTCATTAGTATATCTAACTAAATACTTAGGTGTACATTTAATAAATATATTCTAACAAACATATTCTAGGCTTTAACTGTACATTATTCAACATATATAAAGAATTCTTTAGCCGCAGTCTTAACCAACGTATCTGAGTACACACATTAGCTGTATTTTTCATAAACATATTCTAACAGCATACCTTAGCTGAAGACCTAAGCAATATATAAAAAAATTATTTGGCAATAGATTTAACCAACATATTTATGTATACATTAGATGTAAATTTAACCGAATATTCTAACAACATTCTGAAATGTAGATTTAACCAAAATCTTCCAACAATATTCTTTAGCTATAGAATTAAACAACATATCTAAGTGCATACTTAAGCTATATATTTCATCAACATATTCTAACAGCATACTTAAGCAACAAATTTGACTACATACTTTATCTGCAGATTTAACCAACATATCTAATTATCAGATCATCCTATAAATAATTTATGATTTTAGGTTTGGAACGAAAAAGGATTACAGACGCTTTTAATGTTATATTCAATATTGTATGTTTCATTACTATTAATTACTTCCTGCCAACAATTCACAAGCTTCTGGATGCCACTTCCATAAAATTCTTAGGGTTTGGAGGAGAAAAATAAAATGAGGTAGTTTCGACATCTTCATGTATTCCAAGCTATTTCATATCATGATAGTTCTGCAAACTTCGGAAAAGATGATAATCAGGTGGGGCAAGGTCTGGAGAATAAGAATAATGTGAAAGTTTTTCCCAGTCTAGCTTTTCAATCTTTGCAGATGTGATCCTTGCTGTATGGGACTGTGAATTATCCTGGTGAAACACAGTACCTTTACGATTCATCAGAGTAGGCCTCTTTTCTTTCAGTACAACATTCAAGCACTCTAACCGTTGATAGTAGAAGTCTGATGTAATCATTACATTGAGAAACAGGAAATCAAAGTGGATCACACCAACGATATCCCACCAAACGCTTAACAAGACTTTTCCAGAATGAAAGTTCATTTTGGGCTGTGCTTTAACCAGTTTACCTACACTGAGCCATTGTCTGCGGTGCTTAACATTTTTATAATATATCTGTTTTTCATCTCCAGTCACTATCCTGTCCTAAAAAGGTTAGTTACAATCACGAGAGTGCAAAGAAACGCAAATACCCACTTTTTTCTGAGGTTGCTTTCTGTCAAATCATGGAGACCCATTTCCAAGTTTTGACACCTTTCAAGCTGTTCCAGGTGACGATAAACTGTTAAATGGGTTGAATTAAGCTTCTGTGCTAGTTCTTCAACAGTTAACACCATACATTAGATGCAAATTTAACCAACATATTCTAAACAACATTATTTAGTTGAAGAGTTAATCAATATATCTAACAACATACTTTAGCTGTAGATTTTACCATAATTTAGAACAGCGGTGCACAAAGTCCGGAGTGGCCGCCGAGTAGCCCGCGATGTCCAACAGGAAGGTCAAACATAGAGTTCGCGCTTAAAGTTCGCGCCTGCGAAAATTAAGCGCCATAGAAGAATATACATTAGATTAGATACTGGATGGTTCCATATTTGTGTCGAGTAATAAAGAAAATTTAATAAGCAAATCTTGTAAATAGGCATTTAATCATTGGTGCATTGACGTAATATTTCCGTAATTACGAAATCTCACGCGTTCTGTTCTATTCGAGGAGTACGACTGTGTAGTAGTGTTTCATTGGATTTTACGAAACTGGTAAGTGTGACAACTGATGGAGCACCAGCCATGACCGGAGAAAGTAGCGGGCTGGTAGCACTGTTGATGAAGCATCGAGGAAAGCAGAAAGACATAGAAGTGATTTCCATGACTGATTCAGCATGGCAAGCTGATTTGACCTTGATGGTCGACATGACACAACACTTGAATTATCCGAATTTGAAGGCAAGGTAAAATCAGGTTTGTCTGTCAGCTTGCAAATCACGTCTCAGCTTTCAGGACAAAGTTGCAGTTGTTCCGGCAGCAAGCATCAGGCACTTCTCAGCACTTTCCCACTTTTCAGTCACAGGTACAGAAGAATCAGGACATTGACACACAAGTTTATGTTGAGAAGCTAGATTCCTTGATTCAATCCTTCAACTCACGGTTTCATGACTTTGATCAATGCAGATTGTTGATGAAACATTTTGCTGATCCGTTCAGTGTGTCAGTGGATGACTTGTCAACAGGATATCAGCTCGAACTTACTGATCTCCAGGCATCTGATGAACTGCGTGCTATTTACCGAGAAAACAGTTTGCTTGACTTCTACAAAACGTTGCCTGATACATTTGCTAATCAAAGAGAGGACACACTTGACCACACCAACATGTTTGGCAGCACGTACTGCTGCAAACAGGCTTGCATATGAAACTGAACAAAACAACACTCGCAATCAGCTGACTGATGATCATCTGGAAGCAGTCTTGCGTCTTTCAACGTCAAACATCAAGCCGAACATTTCTAAGCTCATAGATGACATGCAGCACCATCCATCGCACTGACTTTGTGACAGTTGACGTATCATAACATTTCTTAGAATAATGTGCAAACTCTTTGATGTAATCGATTTGTGTGTCTTAAATGTGATGTCCATCTTGTGTGAAACAACTGTGGGACGATTTTAATCTTCACTTTTGTAGCCCCAACGGTTACGAGAAGTTTGTTTGTGGCTCCTGACTCAAAATGTTTGTGCACCACTAATTTAGAAGCTGATTTATCCAACATATCTAACTACACACTTTAGTTGCAGATTTAACCAACATATCTAAGTACACACTTTAGTTGCAGATTAAACCAACATATCCAACTACATATTTTGGTATAGATTTTAGCAACGTATATAACTACACATTTTAGATCTAAATTTAATCAACATATTCTAACAATATTCTTAAAAGTAGATTTAATTAACATATTCCAACAACATTCTTCAGCTGTAGATTTAAGCAACATATCGAACCACTTACTTTGTTGTAGATTTCTCCAAAAATATCTAACTACATACTTTAGCATTATATTACGTCAACACATTATAACAACAAACTTTAGATCTATATACGCAAAAATAGCTCGTTTGGGTTGAGAAAATATTTTAGGTAGAATAACGAACAACGTTTTCTCAGCCCAAACGAGCCGTTTTTGCATATATATTTCTCTACAAGTGAGTTTTCTCGACATCACTAAAACTTTAGATCTAGATTTAACCAACCAATCAAAGTACGTACTTTATCTGTAGATTTCATTAACACATTCTGACAATACACTTCACCGGTAGATCCCATCAACATATTTTAACGACATACTTTAGCTATTGATTTCATTAAGTACTTTTTAGATGTAGATTGAATCAAGATATCTAAGTACATGCATTAGCTGTAGATTTCATGAACATATTCTAACAAATACTTAACCTGTAGTTTTAGCGAACATTTATAACTACATACTTTAGCTTCAGATTTTATTAACATATTCTAGTAAGAGACTTTGGATGTAGATTTGACCATCATATGTTACCACTTTCTTTCGCTGGAGATATCATAAACATATTCGAGCAACGAACATTAGCATGTAATTAACTTATTTAACTACTTACTTTATTTGTAGATTTGATTAACATATTCTAACGCCATACTTAAAGTATATTTAACCAACATATTCTAACAGCATTCTTTAATTGAAGAGTTAACCAATATGCCTAACTATATTCATCAGCTGTAAATGTCTTCAATATTTTCTAACGACATAGATTAGATGTAGATTTTTTTACCAACATATTTACAATTTAAATATAATTTTAGCTGTATATTTCATTAACACATTCTAATAACATACTTTGGCTGATTATTTAACTAGCATATCTAACAACAAATTGTGTTTCTAGATTTCATCAATATGTTCTAACAACAGTCTTTAGCTATATATATAATCAACATATTTAATCAACATTGTAGATTTCAAAAGCATATCTAACTAAATACTTTGGCTGTATTGCTCATTAATATATTCTGACAATAGACTTTAGCTGTAGATTCGATCAGCATATTTTTAACAACATACTTTAACTGCTGATTTTATCAGCTTCAGTTGTAGATTTAACCAACATATCTAAATACATACTTTAGCCGTAAAGTTAATCAACATATTCTAACAACATACTTTAGCTGTAGATTTAATAACATATTCAACTACATTTTAGCTGTAGATTTAACTAACATATTCAACTACATTCTTTAGCTGTATATTCAACTAACATATGTAAATACATATTTTAGAATAGACTTGACAACGTATGAAACTACAACTTTAGACGTAAATTTAACTAACATATTCTAACATTCTTAGATTTAACCACCATATTTCAACAACCTTCTTTGGCTGGATTTAACAAAAGACATCTATATTTAGCTATGTATTTCAAAAAAACATATTGTAACAGCATATTTTAACTGTAGATTTCATAAACATATTGTAACAGCATATTTTAACTGTAGATTTCATAAACATATCTAACTAAATACTTATCTATTTATATCATAAACATATTCTAAAAACAGGGTTTAGCTGTTGATTTTATCAAAATATCCTAAAAACATATCTTAGCTCTAATTTAACAAGTGTATTCTAATAATTTAATTTAGCTGTTGACTTAACAAACATATCTAACTACATACTTCAGCTGCTAATTTCATTAATATATTTTAACCACATTCTTCAGCCTTAAAATTAACCAACATATCTAAGCAGATACTTCAGCTGTACATTTCATCAACATATTTTAACAACAGACTTTAGGTGTAAATATATTTAACTTATCTAACTACTTACTTTATTTGTAGATTTGAATAACATATTCTAAAGCCATACTTTAGGTAATTATACAATATTGATAACATTCCCAGCTGTAGATTTAATCAACATATCTAACTACGATCCTTATCTGTAGATTTCATTAACATATTCAAACAATATACTTTGGACGTAGAATTAACAAAAATATTCTTAGAAATTTCTTCACCTGCGGATTTAACCAATATAGCTATCTACATACATTAATTGCAGATTTCATCAACGCATTATAACAACATATTTAGTTATATATTTCATAAACATATTCTAACAAAATGCTTTATCTGTAGTTTTAGCGAACATATTTAACTACATACTTTAGCTCCAGATTTTATCAACATATTCTAGTAACAGACCTTAACTGTACATTTAACCAATATATTTTACTACATACCTCTGTAAATATCATCAACATATTCTAACAACATACTCTAGCTGTATATTTCATCAACGTATCTAACCAAATATTTTAGCTGTAGATTTCATAAAGGTATTATAACAACAGGTTTCAGCTCTTGATTTCATCAAAATACTCAAACATTTTTTAGCTGTAGATTTAACCACAATTTTAAAAAATATACTTAGCAGTAGATTTTTAAAATACACACCTGAGTATAATATAGCTGATAGATTTAAACAACGTATCCTAACAACAGACTTTATCTGTAGATTTAAGCACCATATTGAACCACATACATACTATAGATTTGTAAAACATATTCTAATACTATAGCATTTATACTATTTCAACTCATTATAATAACAAACTCTTGCTGTAGATTTTACAAACATTTTTTTAAATATTCTTTAGCTGTAGAGTTACCAAACATATTCTAGCAGCATTCCTTAGTTGTAGATTCAAGTAACATGTCTAAATATATGCATAGCTGTAGATTTCACAAACGTATTCTAACACTTACTTTAACTGTAGAATTCATCCACATATCCTAACAATATTTCTGAGTTGTAGATTTAAGCAACAAATATTATCACATAGCTGTAGAAATTGTTGGATAAATGTACAGCAAAGTATCTGGTTAGATATGTTGCTGAAAATCTACGCTCAAGTCTATTCTTAGATAACGTTGGTTAAATCTGCAGCTAAATTATACACAGTATATTGTTATAATATGTTCATGAAATCTACATCTAAAGTTTGTTGTTAGAATACGTATGTAGTTAGATATGTAGATAACTCCACAGTAAAGTTTGTTGCTAGACTACGTTGTTAATTATAATCCAAAACTAAAGTATGTTGTTACATACGTTGTTTAAATCACAACTAAAGTATATAGTTAGATATGTCGGTTAATGTACAAATAAATTATGTTGTTTGAATATATGAATGAAATCTACACATGAAGTATATGGTTAGAATAGGTTGCAGAAATCTAAAGCTAAGACATTTAGTTAGATGTGTTGGTTAAGTCTACCGATAAGGTTTGTTGTTATAATGTGTTGTAATTAGTTATATATTTTTGATAAATCTATAGCAACGTATGTTGTTAGATATGTTTGTTAAGTCTACAGCCAAAGTAACTTGTTAGATATGTTTGTTAAGTCTACAGCCAAAGTAACTTGTTAGAATACGTTGTTAAATCTACAGCTAAAATACGTTTTTTAAATATTTTGACGAAATGAAAAGCTAAAACTTGCTGTTAGAATATGTTTATGAAATCTGCAGCTAAAGTATTAAGTTAGATATTTTGAAGAAACCTACAGCTAAAGTATGTTGAACAGTATGTTGATAATATCTACAGCTGAAGACAGTTGTTAAAAATGTTGATGGAATCTACAGTAACAGTAAGATATGTTGATTAAATCTACTAAAGAATGTTGTTAGAATATGTGAATCAAAGCCACATCTAAAGAATGTTGTTAGGATATGTTGATTAAATCTACAAGCAGCTTGTTGTTAAAATACGTTATATAGATGTAAAGCTAATGTATGTTGTTGGAATATGTGGATATCTAGGGCTAATGAATGATGTTACAATACATTTGTGAAATATACAGCCCATTTATGAATTTAGATATGTTAATTAAATACAAGCAAAGGATGTTGTTAAATCTACAGCTAACGTTATGTGGTTAGATATGTTGCTTAAACCCAAGCTAAATTCTGTTGTTAGAATACTTTGTTAACTTTACTGATAAGTTATACATAGATATATCAGTTAAATCTACAGCTAAAGTATGTTTTTAGAATATGTTAATTAAATATACAGCTAACGTATGTAGTTAGATATGTTTCACAAATCTACAGTAGAGTGTGTTATTAGAATACGTTAGTTGTAGCTACAGGTAAAAGCATGTTATTAGACGATGTTGATAAATCTACATCAAACTTATGTGTTTAGATGTGTTACATAAACTAACGTTTCTAGTTAGATATGCCGCTTTAATCTACAGTTGAAGTCTATTCTTAGACTACGTTGATTAAATCTACAGAAAACGTATGTAATTAGATATGTTGCTTGAATCTATAGCTAAAAGTATGTTGACAGAATACCTTTGTTAAACCTACAGTTAAAATATGTTATCAGAATATTTTGCTTAAATCGACAACTAGAGTATATTTTAGAATATGTTAATGACATCTACAGCTACAGTAAGATATGCTGATTAAATCTACAACTAAATAATATTGTTAGAATATGGAGATGAAATCGACAGCTAAAGTATGGTATTAGAGTATGTTGATGAAATCTACAGCATATGTATGTGTTTAGATATCTTAAATCTTCAAGTAAAGAATGTTGTCAGAATATGTTTGTTAAACCTACTGCTAAAGTGTGTAGTTAGATATGATGAATCTACACCTAAATTATGTAGTAAGATATGTTGCTTTAAACCTATAAGTCAAGTCTATTATTAGAGTACGTTGGTTAACTCTACAGCAAAGTATGTTGTCCGAATACCTTGGTTGAAATTACAGCTTAAATATGATGTTAGAATATTTTTATAAAATCAACAGCTAAAGCTAGCGGGTAAAATATGTTTACGAAATGTACAGTTATAGAGTGTCGTTAGAATATGTTGATGATATCTACAGCTGAAGTAGTTGTTGGAATGTGTTGATTAAATCTACCGCAAAGGTGTGTAATTAGATATTGTGAATAAACCAATATATTGTTACAATATGTTGTTTAAACCACAGATAAAGTAGATGGTTGCATATGTTGGTTAAATCTACAGCTAAATTTTGTTGTTTGAATATGCGGATGAAAATCTTGAGATAAGGTGTATTGTTGGAATATTTAAAAGGAAATCTAAAGGTAATATATGTTGTTAAACGTGTTGGTTAAATCTACTGTTAAAGTTTATTGTTATAATATGTTTTAGAAATATATGTAGTTATATATGTCAGATAAATCTTCACAAAGCATGCAATTAGACAAGTTTGTTAAATAAACAGCTAAAGTAAATTGTTAGAATACGTTGTTAACTCATAAGCTAATACATGTTTTAGATTATAGTGATGGAATCAAAAGCTAATATCTGCTGATAGATAGGTTACTAATATTGACAAATAAAATACGTTCTTAGAATATGTTAATGTTAACTACAGTTACAATTATGTAGAAAGATAGGTTGTTTAAATCGACAACCAAAGAATATTGTTAGAATATGTGGATGAAATCAAAACCTAAAGTAAAAAGTTAATGAACTCTACAGTCTATGTATGTATTTAGATATGTTGGTAAAATCTATACCTAAAGCATGTGGTTAGATATGTTGCTTAAATCAATAGCAGAAGTCTGTTGTTAGAATACGTTAGATAACTCTACAGCTAAATTATACATAGATATGTTAGTTAAACCAACAGCTAAAGTTTATTGTTAGAATATATTAATGAAATCTACATCTAAAGTATGTTCTTAGAATATGTTCACGAAATCTACAGCTGAAGGGTTTTGTTAGAATATGTTGATATAATCTACAGCTAAAGTACGTAGTTAAACATGTTGCATAAATTCACGGCTAAAGTATGTTGTTAAAATAGCTTAGGTAAAATTACAGCTTAAATATTTTGTTAGAATATTTCTATGACATCAACAGCTAACGCCAGTTGGTAAAATATGCTTATGAAATCTACAATTAAATACTGTTGTTAGAATATGTTGATGAAATCTAGAGCTAAAAATCTGTAGTTAGATATTTTGCATTCTACAGTAAAGTTTGTAATTAGAAAACGTTTGTTAAATCTACAGCTAAAGTATATTCTTAGAATATGTTGATATAATCTACAAGTCACGTATGTAGTTAAATATGTTGTATAAATTTATAGCTTAAGTATATTGTCAGAATATCTTGGTTAAAATTAAGCTTAAATACGTTGTTATTTTTATGAAATGAACAGCTAAAACAAGTTGGTAGAATATGTTTATGAAATCTACAGTTAACGACTGTTGATAGAATATGTTGACGAAATCTAGAGATAAAATCTGTAGTTAGATATGTTGCACAAATCTGCAGCAGAATTTGTTATTAGAATACGTTAATTATATCTTCTGCAAAAGTATGTTGTTAGAATATGTTCATGAAATCCATAGCTAAAGTGTGTTGTTAGAATATGTTGACATAATCACAGATCATGTATTTAGTTACATATTTTGCATAAATCTACGGCTACAGGAGCCGTTTAAGGGCAACTGATGTCCCAAACACAGCCCAACACTGTGCGCCCCCTCGGTGTCTTCCTTAACTAACAAGACATATACGACTGTGAAATAAAAGTTTGAAAATTTACAACCCCTTCTGCCTTCTCCAGATGACCGATCAGCAGACCAGACCCCACATCTATACTAAATAAATTTCTTTCATTTTGTTTGTTTAACAGATTGGGTACGGATCAAATTCAAGCAATGATTGAGGCCTTTTATTTTAGTTGATTTTTACTCGTATATTTGTTTTTTACACTGAGCACAATTCCCATTTTGATATTAACAAATTCACACTTTGATATTAAAATCCTGACTTTGATGTTCACAAAATCACACTTTGGTGTCAACAAAATGATGAAAATGTACTCAAAACCCTTTTATTTAAAAATTCTCACTTTGATGAACAATTTCTCACTTTCAACTTAAAATCCTGTAAGCACATTATTTACTTTATACCTTAATATTTATTTAAATTTTAAAATGTTTTCTTCTAGATTTTTTAACTGCAAAATCTTTGATCAAGTCCTCAAAACTAATTTGGCGTAACAAATCTGCTTTATTAAGCAGAGACAAGGCATCCAACCTGTCTTGTCCATAGTTGTTCTGTTGGATTTCTAACATGCTTGAGTTGAGAAAT
>NC_134837.1:72300718-72352765 GCF_004210375.1 Tachypleus tridentatus | reverse complement strand
TTTTTATGAACTTTCGAGATTAAGCATATACAGTTATACAGGAAATACAGCTTACGACACTAGTTTATAGAATCTGTCCAAACCCATGTATACTGACACCAGTTGGCTAACATGCTGTAATTACTATGCTAAACAAAGTAGTCTACAGTCGTTTCTATAAGCATGAAATACTAATACAACCAAAATATTGCTCGTTGGATAAAAGTGGTCCCACATCTAAAACGATGCTGCAATCCTCATAAGCAAATGTGAAATTTATTCGTTAATTTTGTCGTGATAATTGTTACAAATAGTATTTCATCCCTAAACCTAAAAATATTTTTTTTATTACTATCAGAACCCTGTTCAAGTGTTTCATGTCTAACGTGAATTATTAAAAGAAAAATAAAATAACGCTGGACTGTTTGACACAGTTTAAGAACAAACTAGTTACTAAATGTGTTAGAACATTTTAAAACCTGGTAAAGATTGTCATCCTAATGCAGTTTCACTTTTGCCGCCTAAAGGATCAATGGCTCATAGGGTTACGATTTTTCAACTGTGCATTATCGCTAAGGGTTCATACAATGTAGAATCACAGGTCAGAGTATTTCTAAGTTGTTTTTTTTTTTTTTTTTCATTTAAGCGATTAGGATAGGAACGAGCTCTAAAGCCACGCCCCAACCAGTGCGAGATATGTCCTGATGATTAGAATGAAATCTGAAGCAACGAAAGTAAACCTTCCGACCCCAAGCGATAAAATTGGGAACATTTCCTGCATGATTGCGTTAACAATACAATAAAGGATGATTTGAATTTCAGTAGGATTCGCGTGCTTCCAGCAGAACCTCAAACTCGATGAAAGTTTTCATGAGAAAGATGATTTTTTAAAATCGATTGTGTTGTAAGTTAAGTAATGGTAATTTAAAAATACAAACACTGCCAATACTTACGTTTTCAGAGAGATGTCTTCAGTGCTTAACATTTTGTTATGTTAGTTCTTTTGTATATTTCAAACTGTTTCTTTGATTTAGAGCAAAGTCACATTAGCCTATCTACTGTGTCTACCACATAGAATCGAACCCCGAATTTTAAAGTCGTAAGTTTGTGAGTTTATCGCCGTCCCACTAGGGGGGGAAGAGCAATACTCATGTCAATGGTGATAAAATGTTCTCCAGACTAAAATAAAAACTATTAGTGAATAATGTTTCTTGTATCAGGTAAGCTAAAAGAATTAATAACAACCGAATTTAAAAAAGAAATAGAAAAGACTCGTGGAAATGGGATTTAAGTCTGTTTAAGTGTTGAATATTTATGTAGTAAATAAGGATGTTTGAATAATTAAGTGCGTGTGTTAAATATATTCGTGTACTGAATATGTGTTTATTTAATAGCTGCACGTTTTTAAATAAATGTATGTATTAAATAGCCGTGTGCAGTGACGTATTTAGATAGGGCTAGAGGGTGTTCAACCCCAGGACCCATGGTCTTAATAGGGGCCCATTAATTATTTTATTCTGTTTAAAATTACCTGTGTAAAATTGGGCTCAAACATTATTAGCCTCTAGTCCCACACAACCTTAAATTCGCCACTGACCGTGTGTATTGAATAATAATATAGTTTTTAATACCTGTGTATTAACTATGTGTCGAATGAATATGTGCGAGTATGTGTTCAGTAATCTTTATCTATTTTGCACCTATTTTAATTCAGTAAGTGTTGTAAACCGTTTTAAACACTTGTGAACGACGCATAAGCAGGAGTTGCACATACATGAGTGTTAACGAAAGTGAATGTACTCAACGAGAGGAAGCATGGCGGCCTACGAACGTTTATAACTTGGATACTTACCTTGTAACAATACAATAACTAGTGTTCTGGTTTTATTGTAAATTGACAAAGAGAAACCAATTTAAAACGACCCAAGCTCGAGTTTAGTGCAGCTGTTCTTTGGACAAAGCATCAATAACCAAGGTTTAAATACAATTATTCTCTCTCCTGGAAAACGAGTAAACAGCTGTTTCCATTATCGAAATAAAACTTTCATTACTGAATTAAATATCGTGATAATAACAGTCTGACACCGATATACTTAATGTTTGTATAAATATCAGTGATAGCACCAGGCTTTGCTAAGGTTATTGAGCTTATATATTCTAAAGACTGTCAGTGTGTGTATCCTGAACGTATTTTAGCATCCCACAGATGGATATGGTATCCAACTCGGAGCTTTTTTTGGTTTATGTGAATGAAACTCAGCCTTTCTGTTTCGATTTTGGCAAACATTACGATTTGCCAATTTTGATTTTAGTGACGTGGATGAAAGGGTGCCGTAAAACCTTGTAAGCGTAGTGAGTGTTGATATGATTAAAACAAATAAATAAATAAATCTAAACTAGACACAGTGTAAGATAACCTAGCCTAGAACCAAATGTATAAAGTTTGTCATGAAAGTACAAATGTTTCAATTTTAAACTTAAATCGTTTCTGAATTAATGTATTTTCTGTTATACCAGCAACATTTTTAATAAAATAAAAACAAAACAAACCTCTTTAATCAACGAAGACTAAAGTAAGAAATCGACAAATCTTTTTCTTGTTTTGTTGCATATATATCTCGTTTTACACTTTTACTGCATAGACTAACAACAATATTAGATTGTACGTTGTCCCTAAGTAACATGAAATAAAAGGCACTGTTGGAATGCACTGGGTTTTCTATACGTATAAGTGATAGAGGTTAAACTATGGGGTGGTAGTACGTGCTTCGTTTACACGAATAGAGCGTGCTTATATTTCTGTGATTTCTATTTGTAATATAAGGAACCACTTTTTTCATTCGCGTGGAAAAGGTAAGTAATAATACCTAATAATTAGGTATTATTAGGGTCTACTAGTATGCTACAAAATTTTAGGATTCTTGGTTCTTTCCCTTGAAGCTATGGAAGTCAGAAACACAAAGACGTGCCCTTTCAATACTATAGATTAATATATATGTCGACAGTAAGTAAATATCTCAAAATATCTTAGAGATAGAAAACGAGTTTTCTAACTGGGTATCTAATATTCTTGTGAGAAATTCTATACACTGACAGATTCTTTTGAATTATGCGGTAAAAAGAAGGAAAAGCGAAGTTCACATGTTTTCTAAACAATTACTTTTTCTTCCATTAGCTTAACTGATATTCACTAATGACCATAAGTTAACATTAAACACTAACATAAAAAAAATCACTTATTTGCTTATTTCTTGAATTTCACGTAATCCACGGCGTATATCTTAACACTGAATCGAGATCAGACTATTTGAAGCACTGAACTAGCTGTCTTACAGACCCACTTTAATAGGTCCAGCGTAACTTACATATGGACTCGAATAATCAGTTACTCTGCCTTAATCCATGGTTTCTACTACCCCTGCCGTATCAAAACTTTCAAATATTTAGCCACGCGCTGATCCAGGTACGCCATACAACCTTCTGGTCAAAAAACGATACACATATCTAAATTTAAACATCGCCTACATCAGTGAATACGCATTTAGTAATTGTGGGCTTTGAGTGAAACCAGACGTGTATGAAATATGAATTCCGTTCTCATAATAATAAATTAACTGTTTTCTAGTAATTGGTTGGTGAAGTTACTGAGAATTCCATGAAGTATTTAGTAAGAAAGTTTAATATCAGAACACTTTTTCTTTTCCCCTCCGGGATAAGGAAACGTACCCAGATATAATAATTTATCAGGTCACTAAGTTTAAAAGTATGACTTTCCAGATCCCACAACGTCTTCAAGACCGATTTCCCTTATGCTAATAGGGAATATTACATAATATTGTTCGACATTGAATTGTAATTATAACAAGCTTTTGTAGGTACATTTTAGACTACATATCTTTACAAACTGTACGAGTACATTAACATTTAAATACCATCATAATACAGAATCAAAATAACTGTGTCAACGGACTTATCAGGTAAGAGGATTGTAAAGATTCTAAATCTTTCTTATATAAAATAGTATGATTGGAACTTTTAGAGCTTTTCTTACTTTAAACCCTTGTTTCTTTAGTTTTTGTTAGGTTTATTTGTTTAGGTTTTTTATATTACAAAGTTTTTGTGAAGGCGTTGATTTAAATTTGCTTGAGTGTAATTTCGGAGCGTGTTACTGATCTAAACCTAAGGGCTTACAACTCTAAAGAAAATCAGATATTTATACTCGTGGTGGGCAACGTACAGATAGCCCTTGGTGTAGCATTGCGCTACAATAAAGAAACCGTTTTAAAAAAAGTAAAAATATTTTGAACCTTTTATTGAAACAATAGTTGAAATGAACCGACTTAGATAAGTCTCGTTATTATGAAATGTTTTTAGGTGTAACTAATTTTGAATAAAATTACTCGTAATTAACTGAAAACGTAATTTTACGATTTGCAAACGAGACATTTTAAGCTAACAAACCACGCCCTGTGTCAAACTCAGCATACAACTTTAGCTTTATTACACGTAACCAACTCGAATATTACCAGGAAACCGTACTGGAAACTAAACTACCATATAGCACATTCATACATTCGTGCTTCACAAAGTATATATAGACACTGGTCCACGTTCCGTGGCCCGTAACGACAGGATTAGTTAGGACGTGGTGCACTTTACTAATATTATTAACTTATTCCCGAGTTCTATCAAAACTAGAGACGTACGCCATGATAGTGTGCATAATTCATGTAATCAAATTTCTCGTTTGAAACTGTTATGAACGTCAGTCTGTCGGATTAGATTCAGAAAGAGCTGTTTAAACATTTATTACAGAAAAAAAAGAACAAAACAAAACTAATTAATCCAATAAACGAAAGTTTAAGTACATTAGAGCTAACTTTTTCAGGACTTTATAGAAGAGTAGTATTTTATGAATGCTTCTGTATATTATAGGAAGACCATAATGCACTGCGGCGTTTGTTGTTGACGTTGCTATGCGTAATGATCAGTTTGTCTCACTATTAGCTTGAGGAAGTTACAACTCACGTTTCTACGTTAATAATCAGCAGGGGCGTAGCCAAGGGGGAGTTTGGGGGGTTAACCCCCCATGGACCCCAAACGTTTTAGAAAAGTTCAGTTGCCACCTGTGAAGTTTCATAAAGATCCGTGATTGCATGGCAGATAATTTCACACACAACAAATGGTCAAATGCAAATTTCTGATTGAACACTCTTTTAATACAGCAAGTTTTGTCAGAACTAGAGAAATACAATCGGATATCTATGAAAGGCTCAAATGCCTGTTCGTTCTTGCCAGGACATCTACAACACAGTTTGGTTCAACTTTAATATCACGGTGAATGTTTAATGAGCCCAGGCCATTCAATCGATCTTCAGTGATGGTATTTCTCAAATACGTTTTGAGTCTTCTGAGAGTTGAAAACGAACGCTCCATTGAGCTCGTTGACACAGGCAGCGTGGCAAATACTTTCAACAGTCTAGAAATAACTGGGAACATTTCTGCATTGGACATTGCATATGCATCTATGACATTTTTTGGTCTGTTGCTCGCAAGTGATTTGTACCAAACCAAGTTCACCTACTGCAGCTAGTGAAGTTCTGTCAATGTCAGCCTTGTATATATTGACCAACCCTTTAATTTGGTCACATTGTTGTGCTGTAGGTTCTGACCGTTCTGTGGTAGATCCTGATGGTAGTAGACACATGAAGCTTGTGAGGAGAGTTTTGTGACTGGACAGACTGTCACATATTTGTGAAAGAAAGTGATTAACAAATGGTACAAATACAACAATACGAAAGTACTCCTCAGAGCTAGTGGTTTGTGGGTTAGCCTGCCTTGGCATTCTGATGTCAATTTGAAGCTCACTACACAGAGTTTGAGCCTTACAGAAAATGTTGTTAAATTCATTCACAGTATTATTTCTGAGTGAACGGATTAAATCTTCCACTGTTTCTGTGTGATGCATCGCAGCACCTAAATCAATGTTCTGTTGCTGCAGCAAGTTTCACAGAGGTAAACTAAAGGAAAACAATTTAGCAATGGTAAGTAGAGTGATGATGAATTCTGGCTGTGTTATAGAACACAACAATTGATTGGCTTGCGTGGCAGAATCTCTGTCTTGCCAACCTGATATGGTCTCAAGGGCATCTGCAACTGCATGGATTAATTCTAGAAAGACAATGACTGAGTGGTGCCTCTCAATCCACTGGGTGGGGCAGAGACCTTTCAAACTATTTCTTTCCATTCAGGTTCTTTATTCTCCACCGAAAGAGCCAAAACGTGCTTTCATTTGGGTGTATTAAGAAAGTTTTCAATGCTAGAAGCTACTCCCATGCAATTTCGCACAGGAACTTCTTTACAAGCATCGGAAATTGCCAAATTTAGGGAATGGGCACTGCAGTGTACATAGGGTGCAAGTGGGAATTTATCAGTTATGTGTTCTTGGACACCATTGAATTTCCCACTCATAGAGGTAGCACCGTCGTACCATTGTCCTCGCAGGTAAGCCATGTCAATACCATATTTTGTCAGATTGGTTTCTGCCTGTCACATCATAAACAGGTACAAACTGCAAAAAGTCTTCTCTCATTGCAACAGAGTTGTCTTGCAAATATCTAACACACAGCGGAAACTTTTCAATGCCTGAAATATCTGTTGTTTCATCAGCTAATATTGAGAAACACTTTTCAGCATTGACCAAAGCATCAAGAACATGAGTATTACAGGCACTGATGATTTCATTTTGAATTTGAGGACTCAGATACGTAGCATTCCTCTTTGTACTCTTAATGCTTGCTGAAAGCTTGACATCATCCTTTGCACTGTAGCGCAAAATTGCCCGAAAACTCCCATCATTATTGATGGGCTCCTCATCAGTTTCACCAACAAACATTGGACCAGAATCATATTTTACCCTCAAGCTAAACCCTGTTTCCCACACAGCAACATAGTATCAATAATAGGTATTAAATATTGCCGGTTCTGTTCAATTTCTTGCTTGTAAGTTGCAATAAGCTGCAAGTGCACAGATGAACTTGTGTTTACGACCTGTAGAAAATTGTTAGCTTTTTCTTTGCTGTCTTGGTGGTATTGTTTCAATTCATGTGCTTTGAAGTCTTCAACAGCCTTCTTCCAATTTGTGTATGGAAATTTCACTAGTTGTCCCAATTTCTGGCTTCCAACACCATCACCATCAGGAGCAAAAAGACAGCAGTACTTGCAGAAAGCACCCTTTGCATGATGACTGTAGAGTAGCCATCTCCACTGCGAAAGCCAACGATGCTGAAAACGCAGCTTTCTTGGATCACACTGGGGGAAAACATAATCACTCCCTGGCTTCCAGGCATTCTCAAAGAGGCATTTTTGGTTTCAGCATTTATCTAAAAGATACAGAAAGACATAGTTCTAATTAAGTTATTTTGCACATTGGAAAGTTTGTTATGAGAGTACAATAACCTCGAAGAGAAAGGCTTAGAGCTGTACTTCACAGAGCAGGCCTAACATCCTGTGGCTGTAGGCCTACAATCACTAGCAGCAATGAATATTCAGTTTAAAACTCATCAGACTGTTTGCATGATTTTTAATACAAAATTGATATAATGAGGAGTTGACTTACCTGCTTACCAATGCTGACATCATCAGAAATATAATTTTCAATGTCCCAGACTGGACCTGAGGTGGTAGTGTCAGCACTGGTAGAAAGCCACGGTGATGACTCTGATAATTCAGTTGACAATTCTGATTCAACCTGATTGGCTGCAGCAGATTTATTAGGTTCAGCCTCATGAATAGGTTTAACGAACCCATGTAGTGTCTTTTGCTTTTTCAGGCTTGACATAGTGAATGATTGTTTATCGCAACTTCTGTTTGTCAACGTCACATTCACAGTACATTCACTATAGATGGCGCCAATGGTACTAGGTTAGTGCCATGGTGCTGCCAGCCTGCCATGGTGCCACCCACTGTTTATTTGTGAAGTTAATTCTTGAAATCCAGGGAATCTGAACATACACTGTCCATGATATTTGAATACAGATTATAGACACTATACATATATTTTGCACTCTTCTGAGTGACTCTATATTTTATATGTTGATGACAGAACTGTAGGCCTACTTAGCTGAGCCTGATGACTTTCAGTTATATATTATATGTATAGGTCTATATATTTATTTATGATTAAAAAAATAAGACACACACCTCAGTGTGCCATTCTGAAATTTGCCAAAAAGGTGGTCTCAGAATGCATAATTCAGGCTTTTCTTTTATGTTTTTATTTAAAAATTTCCCGGGAGGCATGCCCTCGGAACCCCCCTAGCATGGCTTCGCGCCTGCGGCGCTTGCATCAAGCACTCAAACTAAAAACAAAAAACCCCAATGGCCATTTCTTGCTACGCCCCTGATATTCAGATTATTTGTGTCTGGCATTCGCATTCTTAAAGTTGAATATCAACACAGTTGAATGAGGTTTTTGTTTTTCTATGTCAGATTTAGAGTGTGGGGCTACTCTTGCGACACGAGAGTCTAATTTCAATCCTGTTTTTAATATTTATAAAGCAACTAATGTAGCTGAAAAGTTATCTTACTTGAAAATATACATTATATTCTACCTTGTCGTTGAATATGAAATAAAAGGGGTGATTCGCATATGTCTCGGAGGTGACGGATTGAAAAAAAGATTCTGCTAGCCTTGTTGTTCACTCTAAGAACCCAAAATGAAACTCAAACTTTGTAAATTCCACGCCCCCATCCATAACGACCCGGTGGACTCAGCAGATGGCCTGATGTGG
Source organism: Tachypleus tridentatus (assembly GCF_004210375.1). Lineage (NCBI taxonomy): Eukaryota > Metazoa > Arthropoda > Merostomata > Xiphosura > Limulidae > Tachypleus > Tachypleus tridentatus. Next base: position 72,343,994 of record NC_134837.1, on the reverse strand, counting down.
CTTTGGTATAAGAAAAACACATACGTACGAGCCCCGTTTCCCTCATTGGTACATAGGTAAGTCTGCCGACTTACGGTGCTAGAAATCGAATTTCGATACTTGTGGTGAGATATTTGTAGTTAATCGTGTTATGTTATAGCTATAGTGGACATGACACAGACAACCCTTTGTGTAACTCTACAAATGAAATAGACAAGAGGCTTCAGTTTTGCTAAGGGTACCCATAAGCTTGTATCTTGAACAAACGTGTAATTGTTTTTAAACCTGTGGTGTTACTCGTTTGTTATTGAAGACTACCTGTGATTTCTGATAAAAATGTTTTCATTAAGAAAAAGTTTGTCTCCGAGATTTTGTTCTTCGCAAAAATTAAAAAGCTTCGATGTGGGGGGTGCTGGTCAGTCAAGTAGTTAACATAAAGTTGATGTGACAAAGGTTTAATACAGCAATAAGTCATAATGGCATCAAGTTGATGTGACAAAGGTTTAATACAGTAATAAGTCATAATGGCATCAACTTGATGTGACATAGGTTTAATACAGTAATAAGTCATAATGGCATCAAGTTGATGTGACAAAGGTTTAATACAGTAATAAGTCATAATGGCATCAACTTGATGTGACAATGGTTTAATACAGTAATAAGTCATAATGGCATCAACTTAATGACTTGATGACTTATTACTGTATTAAACCTTTGTCACATCAACTTGATGCCATTATGACTTATTACTGTATTAAACCCTTGTCACATCAGTTGATGCCATTATGACTTATTACTGTATTAAACCTTTGTCACATCAACTCGATGCCATTATGACTTATTACTGTATTAAACTGCTGTCACATCAACTTGATGCCATATGACTTATTACTGTATTAAACCTTTGTCACATCAAGTTGATGCCATTATGACTTATTACTGTATTAAACCTTTGTCACATCAAGTTGATGCCATTATGACTTATTACTGTATTAAACCTTTGTCACATCAAGTTGATGCCATTATGACTTATTACTGTATTAAACCTTTGTCACATCAACTCGATGCCATTATGACTTATTACTGTATTAAACCTTTGTCACATCAACTCGATGCCATTATGACTTATTACTGTATTAAACCTTTGTCACATCAACTTATGCCATTATGACTTATTACTGTATTAAACCTTTGTCACATCAAGTTGATGCCATTATGACTTATTACTGTATTAAACCTTTGTCACATCAAGTTGATGCCATTATGACTTATTACTGTATTAAACCTTTGTCACATCAACTCGATGCCATTATGACTTATTACTGTATTAAACCTTTGTCACATCAACTCGATGCCATTATGACTTATTACTGTATTAAACCTTTGTCACATCAAGTTGATGCCATTATGACTTATTACTGTATTAAACCTTTGTCACATCAACTTGATGCCATTATGACTTATTACTGTATTAAACCTTTGTCACATCAACTTGATGCCATTATGACTTATTACTGTATTAAACCTTTGTCACATCAACTTGATGCCATTATGACTTATTACTGTATTAAACTATTGTCACATCAAGTTGATGCCATTATGACTTATTACTGTATTAAACCTTTGTCACATCAAGTTGATGCCATTATGACTTATTACTGTATTAAACCTTTGTCACATCAACTCGATGCCATTATGACTTATTACTGTATTAAACCTTTGTCACATCAACTCGATGCCATTATGACTTATTACTGTATTAAACCTTTGTCACATCAAGTTGATGCCATTATGACTTATTACTGTATTAAACCTTTGTCACATCAACTCGATGCCATTATGACTTATTACTGTATTAAACCTTTGTCACATCAACTTGATGCCATTATGACTTATTACTGTATTAAACCATTGTCACATCAAGTTGATGCCATTATGACTTATTACTGTATTAAACCATTGTCACATCAAGTTGATGCCATTATGACTTATTACTGTATTAAACCTTTGTCACATCAAGTTGATGCCATTATGACTTATTACTGTATTAAACCTTTGTCACATCAACTCGATGCCATTATGACTTATTACTGTATTAAACCTTTGTCACATCAAGTTGATGCCATTATGACTTAATACTGTATTAAACCTTTGTCACATCAACTTGATGCCATTATGACTTATTACTGTATTAAACCTTTGTCACATCAAGTTGATGCCATTATGACTTATTACTGTATTAAACCTTTGTCACATCAATTTGATGCCATTATGACTTATTACTGTATTAAACCTTTGTCACATCAACTTGATGCCATTATGACTTATTACTGTATTAAACCTTTGTCACATCAAGTTGATGCCATTATGACTTATTACTGTATTAAACCTTTGTCACATCAAGTTGATGCCATTATGACTTATTACTGTATTAAACCTTTGTCACATCAACTCGATGCCATTATGACTTATTACTGTATTAAACCTTTGTCACATCAACTCGATGCCATTATGACTTATTACTGTATTAAACCTTTGTCACATCAAGTTGATGCCATTATGACTTATTACTGTATTAAACCTTTGTCACATCAACTCGATGCCATTATGACTTATTACTGTATTAAACCTTTGTCACATCAACTCGATGCCATTATGACTTATTACTGTATTAAACCTTTGTCACATCAACTTGATGCCATTATGACTTATTACTGTATTAAACCTTTGTCACATCAAGTTGATGCCATTATGACTTATTACTGTATTAAACCTTTGTCACATACTGTATTAAACCTTGTCGTCAACTCGATGCCATTATGACTTATTACTGTATTAAACCTTTGTCACATCAACTCGATGCCATTATGACTTATTACTGTATTAAACCTTTGTCACATCAACTCGATGCCATTATGACTTATTACTGTATTAAACCTTTGTCACATCAACTCGATGCCATTATGACTTATTACTGTATTAAACCTTTGTCACATCAACTTGATGCCATTATGACTTATTACTGTATTAAACCTTTGTCACATCAACTTGATGCCATTATGACTTATTACTGTATTAAACCATTGTCACATCAAGTTGATGCCATTATGACTTATTACTGTATTAAACCTTTGTCACATCAAGTTGATGCCATTATGACTTATTACTGTATTAAACCTTTGTCACATCAAGTTGATGCCATTATGACTTATTACTGTATTAAACCTTTGTCACATCAGGTTGATGCCATTATGACTTATTACTGTATTAAACCTTTGTCACATCAAGTTGATGCCATTATGACTTATTACTGTATTAAACTTTGTCACATCAACTTGATGCCATTATGACTTATTACTGTATTAAACCTTTGTCACATCAACTCGATGCCATTATGACTTATTACTGTATTAAACCTTTGTCACATCAACTCGATGCCATTATGACTTATTACTGTATTAAACCTTTGTCACATCAACTTGATGCCATTATGACTTATTACTGTATTAAACCTTTGTCACATCAAGTTGATGCCATTATGACTTATTACTGTATTAAACCTTTGTCACATCAAGTTGATGCCATTATGACTTATTACTGTATTAAACCTTTGTCACATCAAGTTGATGCCATTATGACTTATTACTGTATTAAACCTTTGTCACATCAAGTTGATGCCATTATGACTTATTACTGTATTAAACCTTTGTCACATCAAGTTGATGCCATTATGACTTATTACTGTATTAAACCTTTGTCACATCAAGTTGATGCCATTATGACTTATTACTGTATTAAACCTTTGTCACATCAAGTTGATGCCATTATGACTTATTACTGTATTAAACCTTTGTCACATCAAGTTGATGCCATTATGACTTATTACTGTATTAAACCTTTGTCACATCAACTCGATGCCATTATGACTTATTACTGTATTAAACCTTTGTCACATCAACTCGATGCCATTATGACTTATTACTGTATTAAACCTTTGTCACATCAAGTTGATGCCATTATGACTTATTACTGTATTAAACCTTTGTCACATCAACTTGATGCCATTATGACTTATTACTGTATTAAACCTTTGTCACATCAAGTTGATGCCATTATGACTTATTACTGTATTAAACCTTTGTCACATCAAGTTGATGCCATTATGACTTATTACTGTATTAAACCTTTGTCACATTGATGCCATTATGACTTATTACTGTATTAAACCTTTGTCACATCAACTCGATGCCATTATGACTTATTACTGTATTAAACCTTGTCACATCAACTCGATGCCATTATGACTTATTACTGTATTAAACCTTTGTCACATCAAGTTGATGCCATTATGACTTATTACTGTATTAAACCTTTGTCACATCAACTCGATGCCATTATGACTTATTACTGTATTAAACCTTTGTCACATCAACTCGATGCCATTATGACTTATTACTGTATTAAACCTTTGTCACATCAACTCGATGCCATTATGACTTATTACTGTATTAAACCATTGTCGTCATCAAGTTGATGCCATTATGACTTATTACTGTATTAAACCTTTGTCACATCAAGTTGATGCCATTATGACTTATTACTGTATTAAACCTTTGTCACATCAAGTTGATGCCATTATGACTTATTACTGTATTAAACCTTTGTCACATCAAGTTGATGCCATTATGACTTATTACTGTATTAAACCTTTGTCACATCAAGTTGATGCCATTATGACTTATTACTGTATTAAACCTTTGTCACATCAAGTTGATGCCATTATGACTTATTACTGTATTAAACCTTTGTCACATCAAGTTGATGCCATTATGACTTATTACTGTATTAAACCTTTGTCACATCAACTCGATGCCATTATGACTTATTACTGTATTAAACCTTTGTCACATCAACTCGATGCCATTATGACTTATTACTGTATTAAACCTTTGTCACATCAACTCGATGCCATTATGACTTATTACTGTATTAAACCTTTGTCACATCAAGTTGATGCCATTATGAATTATTACTGTATTAAACCTTTGTCACATCAAGTTGATGCCATTATGACTTATTACTGTATTAAACCTTTGTCACATCAACTTGATGCCATTATGACTTATTACTGTATTAAACCTTTGTCACATCAAGTTGATGCCATTATGACTTATTACTGTATTAAACCTTTGTCACATCAAGTTGATGCCATTATCACTTATTACTGTATTAAACCTTTGTCACATCAAGTTGATGCCATTATAACTTATTACTGTATTAAACCTTTGTCACATCAAGTTGATGCCATTATGACTTATTACTGTATTAAACCTTTGTCACATCAACTCGATGCCATTATGACTTATTACTGTATTAAACCTTTGTCACATCAACTCGATGCCATTATGACTTATTACTGTATTAAACCTTTGTCACATCAACTCGATGCCATTATGACTTATTACTGTATTAAACCTTTGTCACATCAAGTTGATGCCATTATGACTTATTACTGTATTAAACCTTTGTCACATCAACTTGATGCCATTATGAAACTTTGTCACATCAACTTGATGCCATTATGACTTATTACTGTATTAAACCTTTGTCACATCAACTCGATGCCATTATGACTTATTACTGTATTAAACCTTTGTTCACATCAACTCGATGCCATTATGACTTATTACTGTATTAAACCTTTGTCACATCAAGTTGATGCCATTATGACTTATTACTGTATTAAACCTTTGTCACATAAAGTTGATGCCATTATGACTTATTACTGTATTAAACCTTTGTCACATCAAGTTGATGCCATTATGACTTATTACTGTATTAAACCTTTGTCACATCAAGTTGATGCCATTATGACTTATTACTGTATTAAACCTTTGTCACATCAAGTTGATGCCATTATGACTTATTACTGTATTAAACCTTTGTCACATCAAGTTGATGCCATTATGACTTATTACTGTATTAAACCTTTGTCACATCAAGTTGATGCCATTATGACTTATTACTGTATTAAACCTTTGTCACATCAAGTTGATGCCATTATGACTTATTACTGTATTAAACCTTTGTCACATCAAGTTGATGCCATTATGACTTATTACTGTATTAAACCTTTGTCACATCAAGTTGATGCCATTATGACTTATTACTGTATTAAACCTTTGTCACATCAAGTTGATGCCATTATGACTTATTACTGTATTAAACCTTTGTCACATCAAGTTGATGCCATTATGACTTATTACTGTATTAAACCTTTGTCACATCAAGTTGATGCCATTATGACTTATTACTGTATTAAACCTTTGTCACATGGTTGATGCCATTATGACTTATTACTGTATTAAACCTTTGTCACATGACTTAAGTTGATGCCATTATGACTTATTACTGTATTAAACCTTTGTCACATCAACCTTTGATGCCATTATGACTTATTACTGTATTAAACCTTTGTCACATCAACTTGATGCCATTATGACTTATTACTGTATTAAACCTTTGTCACATCAACTTGATGCCATTATGACTTATTACTGTATTAAACCTTTGTCACATCAACTTTGATGCCATTATGACTTATTACTGTATTAAACCTTTGTCACATCAACTCGATGCCATTATGACTTATTACTGTATTAAACCTTTGTCACATCAACTTGATGCCATTATGACTTATTACTGTATTAAACCATTGTCACATCAAGTTGATGCCATTATGACTTATTACTGTATTAAACCTTTGTCACATCAACTTGATGCCATTATGACTTATTACTGTATTAAACCTTTGTCACATCAACTTGATGCCATTATGACTTATTACTGTATTAAACCTTTGTCACATCAGCTCGATGCCATTATGACTTATTACTGTATTAAACCTTTTTGTCATCAACGATGCCATTGTTATTGATGCCATTATGACTTATTACTGTATTAAACCTTTGTCACATCAAGTTGATGCCATTATGACTTATTACTGTATTAAACCTTTGTCACATCAAGTTGATGCCATTATGACTTATTACTGTATTAAACCTTTGTCACATCAACTCGATGCCATTATGACTTATTACTGTATTAAACCTTTGTCACATCAACTTGATGCCATTATGACTTATTACTGTATTAAACCTTTGTCACATCAAGTTGATGCCATTATGACTTATTACTGTATTAAACCTTTGTCACATTTGATGCCATTATGACTTATTACTGTATTAAACCTTTGTCACATTGATGCCACTTTATTACTGTATTAAACCTTTGTCACATCAAGTTGATGCCATTATGACTTATTACTGTATTAAACCTTTGTCACATCAACTCGATGCCATTATGACTTATTACTGTATTAAACCTTTGTCACATCAACTTGATGCCATTATGACTTATTACTGTATTAAACCTTTGTCACATCAAGTTGATGCCATTATGACTTATTACTGTATTAAACCTTTGTCACATCAACTCGATGCCATTATGACTTATTACTGTATTAAACCTTTGTCACATCAAGTTGATGCCATTATGACTTATTACTGTATTAAACCTTTGTCACATCAACTTGATGCCATTATGACTTATTACTGTATTAAACCTTTGTCACATCAAGTTGATGCCATTATGACTTATTACTGTATTAAACCTTTGTCACATCAAGTTGATGCCATTATGACTTATTACTGTATTAAACCTTTGTCACATCAAGTTGATGCCATTATGACTTATTACTGTATTAAACCTTTGTCACATCAAGTTGATGCCATTATGACTTATTACTGTATTAAACCTTTGTCACATCAAGTTGATGCCATTATGACTTATTACTGTATTAAACCTTTGTCACATCAAGTTGATGCCATTATGACTTATTACTGTATTAAACCTTTGTCACATCAAGTTGATGCCATTATGACTTATTACTGTATTAAACCTTTGTCACATCAAGTTGATGCCATTATGACTTATTACTGTATTAAACCTTTGTCACATCAAGTTGATGCCATTATGACTTATTACTGTATTAAATCACATCAAGTTGATGCCATTATTGTCACTGTATTAAACCTTTGTCACATCAAGTTGATGCCATTATGACTTATTACTGTATTAAACCTTTGTCACATCAAGTTGATGCCATTATGACTTATTACTGTATTAAACCTTTGTCACATCAACTTGATGCCATTATGACTTATTACTGTATTAAACCTTTGTCACATCAAGTTGATGCCATTATGACTTATTACTGTATTAAACCTTTGTCACATCAAGTTGATGCCATTATGACTTATTACTGTATTAAACCTTTGTCACATCAAGTTGATGCCATTATGACTTATTACTGTATTAAACCTTTGTCACATCAACTTGATGCCATTATGACTTATTACTGTATTAAACCTTTGTCACATCAAGTTGATGCCATTATGACTTATTACTGTATTAAACCTTTGTCACATCAAGTTGATGCCATTATGACTTATTACTGTATTAAACCTTTGTCACATCAAGTTGATGCCATTATGACTTATTACTGTATTAAACCTTTGTCACATCAAGTTGATGCCATTATGACTTATTACTGTATTAAACCTTTGTCACATCAAGTTGATGCCATTATGACTTATTACTGTATTAAACCTTTGTCACATCAAGTTGATGCCATTATGACTTATTACTGTATTAAACCTTTGTCACATCAAGTCGATGCCATTATGACTTATTACTGTATTAAACCTTTGTCACATCAACTTGATGCCATTATGACTTATTACTGTATTAAACCTTTGTCACATCAACTTGATGCCATTATGACTTATTACTGTATTAAACCTTTGTCACATCAAGTTGATGCCATTATGACTTATTACTGTATTAAACCTTTGTCACATCAAGTTGATGCCATTATGACTTATTACTGTATTAAACCTTTGTCACATCAAGTTGATGCCATTATGACTTATTACTGTATTAAACCTTTGTCACATCAACTCGTCATTACGACTTATTACTGTATTAAACCTTTGTCACATCAACTTGATGCCATTATGACTTATTACTGTATTAAACCTTTGTCACATCAAGTTGATGCCATTATGACTTATTACTGTATTAAACCTTTGTCACATCAAGTTGATGCCATTATGACTTATTACTGTATTAAACCTTTGTCACATCAAGTTGATGCCATTATGACTTATTACTGTATTAAACCTTTGTCACATCAAGTTGATGCCATTATGACTTATTACTGTATTAAACCTTTGTCACATCAAGTTGATGCCATTATGACTTATTACTGTATTAAACCTTTGTCACATCAAGTTGATGCCATTATGACTTATTACTGTATTAAACCTTTGTCACATCAAGTTGATGCCATTATGACTTATTACTGTATTAAACCTTTGTCACATCAACTTGATGCCATTATGACTTATTACTGTATTAAACCTTTGTCACATCAAGTTGATGCCATTATGACTTATTACTGTATTAAACCTTTGTCACATCAAGTTGATGCCATTATGACTTATTACTGTATTAAACCTTTGTCACATCAAGTTGATGCCATTATGACTTATTACTGTATTAAACCTTTGTCACATCAAGTTGATGCCATTATGACTTATTACTGTATTAAACCTTTGTCACATCAAGTTGATGCCTGTATTATGTCACACTTATTATGACTGTATTAAACCTTTGTCACATCAAGTTGATGCCATTATGACTTATTACTGTATTAAACCTTTGTCACATCAAGTTGATGCCATTATGACTTATTACTGTATTAAACCTTTGTCACATCAAGTTGATGCCATTATGACTTATTACTGTATTAAACCTTTGTCACATCAACTTGATGCCATTATGACTTATTACTGTATTAAACCTTTGTCACATCAACTCGATGCCATTATGACTTATTACTGTATTAAACCTTTGTCACATCAAGTTGATGCCATTATGACTTATTACTGTATTAAACCTTTGTCACATCAAGTTGATGCCATTATGACTTATTACTGTATTAAACCTTTGTCACATCAAGTTGATGCCATTATGACTTATTACTGTATTAAACCTTTGTCACATCAAGTTGATGCCATTATGACTTATTACTGTATTAAACCTTTGTCACATCAAGTTGATGCCATTATGACTTATTACTGTATTAAACCTTTGTCACATCAAGTTGATGCCATTATGACTTATTACTGTATTGATGCCATTATGACTTATTACTGTATTAAACCTGTCACATCAAGTTGATGCCATTATGACTTATTACTGTATTAAACCTTTGTCACATCAAGTTGATGCCATTATGACTTATTACTGTATTAAACCTTTGTCACATCAAGTTGATGCCATTATGACTTATTACTGTATTAAACCTTTGTCACATCAAGTTGATGCCATTATGACTTATTACTGTATTAAACCTTTGTCACATCAAGTTGATGCCATTATGACTTATTACTGTATTAAACCTTTGTCACATCAAGTTGATGCCATTATGACTTATTACTGTATTAAACCTTTGTCACATCAAGTTGATGCCATTATGACTTATTACTGTATTAAACCTTTGTCACATCAAGTTGATGCCATTATGACTTATTACTGTATTAAACCTTTGTCACATCAAGTTGATGCCATTATGACTTATTACTGTATTAAACCTTTGTGCCATTATGACATCTGTATTAAACCTTTGTTGATGCCATTATGACTTATTACTGTATTAAACCTTTGTCACATCAAGTTGATGCCATTATGACTTATTACTGTATTAAACCTTTGTCACATCAAGTTGATGCCATTATGACTTATTACTGTATTAAACCTTTGTCACATCAAGTTGATGCCATTATGACTTATTACTGTATTAAACCTTTGTCACATCAAGTTTGTATGACTTATTACTGTATTAAACCTTTGTCACATGATGCCATTATGACTTATTACTGTATTAAACCTTTGTCACATCAAGTTGATGCCATTATGACTTATTACTGTATTAAACCTTTGTCACATCAAGTTGATGCCATTATGACTTATTACTGTATTAAACCTTTGTCACATCAAGTTGATGCCATTATGACTTATTACTGTATTAAACCTTTGTCACATCAAGTTGATGCCATTATGACTTATTACTGTATTAAACCTTTGTCACATCAAGTTGATGCCATTATGACTTATTACTGTATTAAACCTTTGTCACATCAAGTTGATGCCATTATGACTTATTACTGTATTAAACCTTTGTCACATCAAGTTGATGCCATTATGACTTATTACTGTATTAAACCTTTGTCACATCAAGTTGATGCCATTATGACTTATTACTGTATTAAACCTTTGTCACATCAAGTTGATGCCATTATGACTTATTACTGTATTAAACCTTTGTCACATCAACTTGATGCCATTATGACTTATTACTGTATTAAACCTTTGTCACATCAAGTTGATGCCATTATGACTTATTACTGTATTAAACCTTTGTCACATCAAGTTGATGCCATTATGACTTATTACTGTATTAAACCTTTGTCACATCAAGTTGATGCCATTATGACTTATTACTGTATTAAACCTTTGTCACATCAAGTTGATGCCATTATGACTTATTACTGTATTAAACCTTTGTCACATCAAGTTGATGCCATTATGACTTATTAAACCTTTGTTAACTTGATGCCCTTATTTGTCACATCAAGTTGATGCCATTATGACTTATTACTGTATTAAACCTTTGTCACATCAACTCGATGCCATTGATGATCCTTATTACTGTATTAAACCTTTGTCACATCAAGTTGATGCCATTATGACTTATTACTGTATTAAACCTTTGTCACATCAAGTTGATGCCATTATGACTTATTACTGTATTAAACCTTTGTCACATCAAGTTGATGCCATTATGACTTATTACTGTATTAAACCTTTGTCACATCAAGTTGATGCCATTATGACTTATTACTGTATTAAACCTTTGTCACATCAAGTTGATGCCATTATGACTTATTACTGTATTAAACCTTTGTCACATCAAGTTGATGCCATTATGACTTATTACTGTATTAAACCTTTGTCACATCAAGTTGATGCCATTATGACTTATTACTGTATTAAACCTTTGTCACATCACGATGCCATTATGTCACTGTATAAACCTTTGTCAAGTTGATGCCATTATGACTTATTACTGTATTAAACCTTTGTCACATCAAGTTGATGCCATTATGACTTATTACTGTATTAAACCTTTGTCACATCAAGTTGATGCCATTATGACTTATTACTGTATTAAACCTTTGTCACATCAAGTTGATGCCATTATGACTTATTACTGTATTAAACCTTTGTCACATCAAGTTGATGCCATTATGACTTATTACTGTATTAAACCTTTGTCACATCAAGTTGATGCCATTATGACTTATTACTGTATTAAACCTTTGTCACATCAAGTTGATGCCATTATGACTTATTACTGTATTAAACCTTTGTCACATCAAGTTGATGCCATTATGACTTATTACTGTATTAAACCTTTGTCACATCAAGTTGATGCCATTATGACTTATTACTGTATTAAACCTTTGTCACATCAAGTTGATGCCATTATGACTTATTACTGTATTAAACCTTTGTCACAAGTTGATGCCAAGTTGATGCCATTATGACTTATTACTGTATTAAACCTTTGTCACATCAAGTTGATGCCATTATGACTTATTACTGTATTAAACCTTTGTCACATCAAGTTGATGCCATTATGACTTATTACTGTATTAAACCTTTGTCACATCAAGTTGATGCCATTATGACTTATTACTGTATTAAACCTTTGTCACATCAAGTTGATGCCATTATGACTTATTACTGTATTAAACCTTTGTCACATCAAGTTGATGCCATTATGACTTATTACTGTATTAAACCTTTGTCACATCAAGTTGATGCCATTATGACTTATTACTGTATTAAACCTTTGTCACATCAAGTTGATGCCACTTATGACTTATTACTGTATTAAACCTTTGTCACATCAAGTTGATGCCATTATGACTTATTACTGTATTAAACCTTTGTCACATCAAAGTTGATGCCATTATGACTTATTACTGTATTAAACCTTGTGTCATCAAGTTGATGCCATTATGACTTATTACTGTATCACATAAACCTTTGTCACATCAAGTTGATGCCATTATGACTTATTACTGTATTAAACCTTTGTCACATCAAGTTGATGCCATTATGACTTATTACTGTATTAAACCTTTGTCACATCAAGTTGATGCCATTATGACTTATTACTGTATTAAACCTTTGTCACATCAAGTTGATGCCATTATGACTTATTACTGTATTAAACCTTTGTCACATCAAGTTGATGCCATTATGACTTATTACTGTATTAAACCTTTGTCACATCAAGTTGATGCCATTATGACTTATTACTGTATTAAACCTTTGTCACATCAAGTTGATGCCATTATGACTTATTACTGTATTAAACCTTTGTCACATCAAGTTGATGCCATTATGACTTATTACTGTATTAAACCTTTGTCACATATTGATGCCATTATGACTTATTACTGTATTAAACCTTTGTCACATCAAGTTGATGCCATTATGACTTATTACTGTATTAAACCTTTGTCACATCAACTTGATGCCATTATGACTTATTACTGTATTAAACCTTTGTCACATCAACTTGATGCCATTATGACTTATTACTGTATTAAACCATTGTCACATCAAGTTGATGCCATTATGACTTATTACTGTATTAAACCTTTGTCACATCAAGTTGATGCCATTATGACTTATTACTGTATTAAACCTTTGTCACATCAAGTTGATGCCATTATGACTTATTACTGTATTAAACCTTTGTCACATCAAGTTGATGCCATTATGACTTATTACTGTATTAAACCTTTGTCACATCAAGTTGATGCCATTATGACTTATTACTGTATTAAACCTTTGTCACATCAAGTTGATGCCATGACTTATTACTGTATTAAACCTTTGTCACATCAAGTTGACTTATTACTGTATTAAACCTTTGTCACATCAAGTTGATGCCATTATGACTTATTACTGTATTAAACCTTTGTCACATCAAGTTGATGCCATTATGACTTATTACTGTATTAAACCTTTGTCACATCAAGTTGATGCCATTATGACTTATTACTGTATTAAACCTTTGTCACATCAACTTGATTGCCATTATGACTTATTACTGTATTAAACCTTTGTCACATCAAGTTGATGCCATTATGACTTATTACTGTATTAAACCTTTGTCACATCAAGTTGATGCCATTATGACTTATTACTGTATTAAACCTTTGTCACATCAAGTTGATGCCATTATGACTTATTACTGTATTAAACCTTTGTCACATCAAGTTGATGCCATTATGACTTATTACTGTATTAAACCTTTGTCACATCAAGTTGATGCCATTATGACTTATTACTGTATTAAACCTTTTGTCACATCAAGTTGATGCCATTATGACTTATTACTGTATTAAACCTTTGTCACATCAAGTTGATGCCATTATGACTTATTACTGTATTAAACCTTTGTCACATCAAGTTGATGCCATTATGACTTATTACTGTATTAAACCTTTGTCACATCAAGTTGATGCCATTATGACTTATTACTGTATTAAACATCTTTGTCACTGTATTAAACCTTGTCACATCTTGATGCCATTATGACTTATTACTGTATTAAACCTTTGTCACATCAAGTTGATGCCATTATGACTTATTACTGTATTAAACCTTTGTCACAAGTTGATGCCATTATGACTTATTACTGTATTAAACCTTTGTCACATCAACTGATGCCATTATGACTTATTACTGTATTAAACCTTTGTCACATCAAGTTGATGCCATTATGACTTATTACTGTATTAAACCTTTGTCACATCAAGTTGATGCCATTATGACTTATTACTGTATTAAACCTTTGTCACATCAAGTTGATGCCATTATGACTTATTACTGTATTAAACCTTTGTCACATCAAGTTGATGCCATTATGACTTATTACTGTATTAAACCTTTGTCACATCAACTTGATGCCATTATGACTTATTACTGTATTAAACCTTTGTCACATCAACTCGATGCCATTATGACTTATTACTGTATTAAACCTTTGTCACATCAAGTTGATGCCATTATGACTTATTACTGTATTAAACCTTTGTCACATCAAGTTGATGCCATTATGACTTATTACTGTATTAAACCTTTGTCACATCAAGTTGATGCCATTATGACTTATTACTGTATTAAACCTTTGTCACATCAAGTTGATGCCATTATGACTTATTACTGTATTAAACCTTTGTCACATCAACCTTTGTTGATGCCATTATGACTTATTACTGTATTAAACCTTTGTCACATCAAGTTGATGCCATTATGACTTATTACTGTATTAAACCTTTGTCACATCAAGTTGATGCCATTATGACTTATTACTGTATTAAACCTTTGTCACATCAAGTTGATGCCATTATGACTTATTACTGTATTAAACCTTTGTCACATCAAGTTGATGCCATTATGACTTATTACTGTATTAAACCTTTGTCACATCAACTTGATGCCATTATGACTTATTACTGTATTAAACCTTTGTCACATCAAGTTGATGCCATTATGACTTATTACTGTATTAAACCTTTGTCACATCAACTTGATGCCATTATGACTTATTACTGTATTAAACCTTGTCACATCAAGTTGATGCCATTATGACTTATTACTGTATTAAACCTTTGTCACATCAACTTGATGCCATTATGACTTATTACTGTATTAAACCTTTGTCACATCAAGTTGATGCCATTATGACTTATTACTGTATTAAACCTTTGTCACATCAAGTTGATGCCATTATGACTTATTACTGTATTAAACCTTTGTCACATCAAGTTGATGCCATTATGACTTATTACTGTATTAAACCTTTGTCACATCAAGTTGATGCCATTATGACTTATTACTGTATTAAACCTTTGTCACATCAACTTGATGCCATTATGACTTATTACTGTATTAAACCTTTGTCACATCAAGTTGATGCCATTATGACTTATTACTGTATTAAACCTTTGTC
Organism: Tachypleus tridentatus; assembly: GCF_004210375.1. Lineage (NCBI taxonomy): Eukaryota > Metazoa > Arthropoda > Merostomata > Xiphosura > Limulidae > Tachypleus > Tachypleus tridentatus. The sequence goes on along the minus strand of NC_134837.1, from coordinate 72,327,793 downwards.
ACATCAACTTGATGCCATTATGACTTATTACTGTATTAAACCTTTGTCACATCAAGTTGATGCCATTATGACTTATTACTGTATTAAACCTTTGTTTGTCACATCAACTTGATGCCATTATGACTTATTACTGTATTAAACCTTTGTCACATCAAGTTGATGCCATTATGACTTATTACTGTATTAAACCTTTGTCACATCAACTTGATGCCATTATGACTTATTACTGTATTAAACCTTTGTCACATCAAGTTGATGCCATTATGACTTATTACTGTATTAAACCTTGTCACATCAAGTTGATGCCATTATGACTTATTACTGTATTAAACCTTTGTCACATCAAGTTGATGCCATTATGACTTATTACTGTATTAAACCTTTGTCACATCAACTTGATGCCATTATGACTTATTACTGTATTAAACCTTTGTCACATCAAGTTGATGCCATTATGACTTATTACTGTATTAAACCTTTGTCACATCAACTTGATGCCATTATGACTTATTACTGTATTAAACCTTTGTCACATCAAGTTGATGCCATTATGACTTATTACTGTATTAAACCTTTGTCACATCAACTTGATGCCATTATGACTTATTACTGTATTAAACCTTTGTCACATCAAGTTGATGCCATTATGACTTATTACTGTATTAAACCTTTGTCACATCAAGTTGATGCCATTATGACTTATTACTGTATTAAACCTTTGTCACATCAAGTTGATGCCATTATGACTTATTACTGTATTAAACCTTTGTCACATCAAGTTGATGCCATTATGACTTATTACTGTATTAAACCTTTGTCACATCAAGTTGATGCCATTATGACTTATTACTGTATTAAACCTTTGTCACATCAAGTTGATGCCATTATGACTTATTACTGTATTAAACCTTTGTCACATCAAGTTGATGCCATTATGACTTATTACTGTATTAAACCTTTGTCACATCAAGTTGATGCCATTATGACTTATTACTGTATTAAACCTTTGTCACATCAAGTTGATGCCATTATGACTTATTACTGTATTAAACCTTTGTCACATCAAGTTGATGCCATTATGACTTATTACTGTATTAAACCTTTGTCACATCAACTTGATGCCATTATGACTTATTACTGTATTAAACCTTTGTCACATCAACTCGATGCCATTATGACTTATTACTGTATTAAACCTTTGTCACATCAAGTTGATGCCATTATGACTTATTACTGTATTAAACCTTTGTCACATCAAGTTGATGCCATTATGACTTATTACTGTATTAAACCTTTGTCACATCAAGTTGATGCCATTATGACTTATTACTGTATTAAACCTTTGTCACATCAAGTTGATGCCATTATGACTTATTACTGTATTAAACCTTTGTCACATCAAGTTGATGCCATTATGACTTATTACTGTATTAAACCTTTGTCACATCAAGTTGATGCCATTATGACTTATTACTGTATTAAACCTTTGTCACATCAAGTTGATGCCATTATGACTTATTACTGTATTAAACCTTTGTCACATCAAGTTGATGCCATTATGACTTATTACTGTATTAAACCTTTGTCACATCAACTTGATGCCATTATGACTTATTACTGTATTAAACCTTTGTCACATCAAGTTGATGCCATTATGACTTATTACTGTATTAAACCTTTGTCACATCATGCCATTTGATGCCATTATGACTTATTACTGTATTAAACCTTTGTCACATCAAGTTGATGCCATTATGACTTATTACTGTATTAAACCTTTGTCACATCAAGTTGATGCCATTATGACTTATTACTGTATTAAACCTTTGTCACATCAAGTTGATGCCATTATGACTTATTACTGTATTAAACCTTTGTCACATCAAGTTGATGCCATTATGACTTATTACTGTATTAAACCTTTGTCACATCAAGTTGATGCCATTATGACTTATTACTGTATTAAACCTTTGTCACATCAACTTGATGCCATTATGACTTATTACTGTATTAAACCTTTGTCACATCAACTTGATGCCATTATGACTTATTACTGTATTAAACCTTGTCACATCAAGTTGATGCCATTATGACTTATTACTGTATTAAACCTTTGTCACATCAAGTTGATGCCATTATGACTTATTACTGTATTAAACCTTTGTCACATCAAGTTGATGCCATTATGACTTATTACTGTATTAAACCTTTGTCACATCAAGTTGATGCCATTATGACTTATTACTGTATTAAACCTTGTCACATCAAGTTGATGCCATTATGACTTATTACTGTATTAAACCTTGTCACATCAAGTTGATGCCATTATGACTTATTACTGTATTAAACCTTTGTCACATCAAGTTGATGCCATTATGACTTATTACTGTATTAAACCTTGTCACATCAAGTTGATGCCATTATGACTTATTACTGTATTAAACCTTTGTCACATCAAGTTGATGCCATTATGACTTATTACTGTATTAAACCTTGTCACATCAAGTTGATGCCATTATGACTTATTACTGTATTAAACCTTTGTCACATCAAGTTGATGCCATTATGACTTATTACTGTATTAAACCTTTGTCACATCAACTTGATGCCATTATGACTTATTACTGTATTAAACCTTTGTCACATCAACTTGATGCCATTATGACTTATTACTGTATTAAACCTTTGTCACATCAAGTTGATGCCATTATGACTTATTACTGTATTAAACCTTTGTCACATCAAGTTGATGCCATTATGACTTATTACTGTATTAAACCTTTGTCACATCAAGTTGATGCCATTATGACTTATTACTGTATTAAACCTTTGTCACATCAAGTTGATGCCATTATGACTTATTACTGTATTAAACCTTTGTCACATCAAGTTGATGCCATTATGACTTATTACTGTATTAAACCTTTGTCACATCAAGTTGATGCCATTATGACTTATTACTGTATTAAACCTTTGTCACATCAAGTTGATGCCATTATGACTTATTACTGTATTAAACCTTTGTCACATCAAGTTGATGCCATTATGACTTATTACTGTATTAAACCTTTGTCACATCAAGTTGATGCCATTATGACTTATTACTGTATTAAACCTTTGTCACATCAAGTTGATGCCATTATGACTTATTACTGTATTAAACCTTTGTCACATCAAGTTGATGCCATTATGACTTATTACTGTATTAAACCTTTGTCACATCAAGTTGATGCCATTATGACTTATTACTGTATTAAACCTTTGTCACATCAAGTTGATGCCATTATGACTTATTACTGTATTAAACCTTTGTCACATCAAGTTGATGCCATTATGACTTATTACTGTATTAAACCTTTGTCACATCAAGTTGATGCCATTATGACTTATTACTGTATTAAACCTTTGTCACATCAAGTTGATGCCATTATGACTTATTACTGTATTAAACCTTTGTCACATCAAGTTGATGCCATTATGACTTATTACTGTATTAAACCTTTGTCACATCAAGTTGATGCCATTATGACTTATTACTGTATTAAACCTTTGTCACATCAAGTTGATGCCATTATGACTTATTACTGTATTAAACCTTTGTCACATCAACTGTTGATGCCATTATGACTTATTACTGTATTAAACCTTTGTCACATCAAGTTGATGCCATTATGACTTATTACTGTATTAAACCTTGTCACATCAAGTTGATGCCATTATGACTTATTACTGTATTAAACCTTTGTCACATCAAGTTGATGCCATTATGACTTATTACTGTATTAAACCTTTGTCACATCAAGTTGATGCCATTATGACTTATTACTGTATTAAACCTTTGTCACATCAAGTTGATGCCATTATGACTTATTACTGTATTAAACCTTTGTCACATCAAGTTGATGCCATTATGACTTATTACTGTATTAAACCTTTGTCACATCAAGTTGATGCCATTATGACTTATTACTGTATTAAACCTTTGTCACATCAAGTTGATGCCATTATGACTTATTACTGTATTAAACCTTTGTCACATCAAGTTGATGCCATTATGACTTATTACTGTATTAAACCTTTGTCACATCAAGTTGATGCCATTATGACTTATTACTGTATTAAACCTTTGTCACATCAACCTTTGTTGCCATTATGTTGTATTAAACCTTGTCACATCAATTGATGCCATTATGACTTATTACTGTATTAAACCTTTGTCACATCAAGTTGATGCCATTATGACTTATTACTGTATTAAACCTTTGTCACATCAAGTTGATGCCATTATGACTTATTACTGTATTAAACCTTTGTCACATCAAGTTGATGCCATTATGACTTATTACTGTATTAAACCTTTGTCACATCAAGTTGATGCCATTATGACTTATTACTGTATTAAACCTTTGTCACATCAAGTTGATGCCATTATGACTTATTACTGTATTAAACCTTTGTCACATCAACTTGATGCCATTATGACTTATTACTGTATTAAACCTTGTCACATCAAGTTGATGCCATTATGACTTATTACTGTATTAAACCTTTGTCACATCAAGTTGATGCCATTATGACTTATTACTGTATTAAACCTTTGTCACATCAAGTTGATGCCATTATGACTTATTACTGTATTAAACCTTGTCACATCAAGTTGATGCCATTATGACTTATTACTGTATTAAACCTTTGTCACATCAACTCGATGCCATTATGACTTATTACTGTATTAAACCTTTGTCACATCAACTCGATGCCATTATGACTTATTACTGTATTAAACCTTTGTCACATCAAGTTGATGCCATTATGACTTATTACTGTATTAAACCTTGTCACATCAAGTTGATGCCATTATGACTTATTACTGTATTAAACCTTTGTCACATCAAGTTGATGCCATTATGACTTATTACTGTATTAAACCTTTGTCACATCAATGACTTATTACTGATGCCATTATGACTTATTACTGTATTAAACCTTTGTCACATCAACTCGATGCCATTATGACTTATTACTGTATTAAACCATTGTCACATCAAGTTGATGCCATTATGACTTATTACTGTATTAAACCTTTGTCACATCAAGTTGATGCCATTATGACTTATTACTGTATTAAACCTTTGTCACATAAAGTTGATGCCATTATGACTTATTACTGTATTAAACCTTGTCACATCAACTTGATGCCATTATGACTTATTACTGTATTAAACCTTTGTCACATCAACTCGATGCCATTATGACTTATTACTGTATTAAACCTTTGTCACATCAACTTGATGCCATTATGACTTATTACTGTATTAAACCTTGTCACATCAACTTGATGCCATTATGACTTATTACTGTATTAAACCTTGTCACATCAAGTTGATGCCATTATGACTTATTACTGTATTAAACCTTTGTCACATCAAGTTGATGCCATTATGACTTATTACTGTATTAAACCTTTGTCACATCAAGTTGATGCCATTATGACTTATTACTGTATTAAACCTTTGTCACATCAAGTTGATGCCATTATGACTTATTACTGTATTAAACCTTTGTCACATCAAGTTGATGCCATTATGACTTATTACTGTATTAAACCTTTGTCACATCAAGTTGATGCCATTATGACTTATTACTGTATTAAACCTTTGTCACATCAAGTTGATCCCATTATGACTTATTACTGTATTAAACCTTTGTCACATCAAGTTGATGCCATTATGACTTATTACTGTATTAAACCTTTGTCACATCAAGTTGATGCCATTATGACTTATTACTGTATTAAACCTTTGTCACATCAAGTTGATGCCATTATGACTTATTACTGTATTAAACCTTTGTCACATCAAGTTGATGCCATTATGACTTATTACTGTATTAAACCTTTGTCACATCAAGTTGATGCCATTATGACTTATTACTGTATTAAACCTTTGTCACATCAACTCGATGCCATTATGACTTATTACTGTATTAAACCTTTGTCACATCAAGTTGATGCCATTATGACTTATTACTGTATTAAACCTTTGTCACATCAACTCGATGCCATTATGACTTATTACTGTATTAAACCTTTGTCACATCAAGTTGATGCCATTATGACTTATTACTGTATTAAACCTTTGTCACATCAACTTGATGCCATTATGACTTATTACTGTATTAAACCATTGTCACATCAAGTTGATGCCATTATGACTTATTACTGTATTAAACCTTTGTCACATCAAGTTGATGCCATTATGACTTATTACTGTATTAAACCTTTGTCACATCAAGTTGATGCCATTATGACTTATTACTGTATTAAACCTTTGTCACATCAAGTTGATGCCATTATGACTTATTACTGTATTAAACCTTGTCACATCAAGTTGATGCCATTATGACTTATTACTGTATTAAACCTTTGTCACATCAAGTTGATGCCATTATGACTTATTACTGTATTAAACCTTTGTCACATCAAGTTGATGCCATTATGACTTATTACTGTATTAAACCTTTGTCACATCAACTTGATGCCATTATGACTTATTACTGTATTAAACCTATGTGTATTAAACCATCAACTTGATGCCATTATGACTTATTACTGTATTAAACCTTTGTCACATCAAGTTGATGCCATTATGACTTATTACTGTATTAAACCTTTGTCACATCAAGTTGATGCCATTATGACTTATTACTGTATTAAACCTTTGTCACATCAAGTTGATGCCATTATGACTTATTACTGTATTAAACCTTTGTCACATCAAGTTGATGCCATTATGACTTATTACTGTATTAAACCTTTGTCACATCAAGTTGATGCCATTATGACTTATTACTGTATTAAACCTTTGTCACATCAAGTTGATGCCATTATGACTTATTACTGTATTAAACCTTTGTCACATCAAGTTGATGCCATTATGACTTATTACTGTATTAAACCTTTGTCACATCAAGTTGATGCCATTATGACTTATTACTGTATTAAACCTTTGTCACATCAAGTTGATGCCATTATGACTTATTACTGTATTAAACCTTTGTCACATCAACTTGATGCCATTATGACTTATTACTGTATTAAACCTTTGTCACATCAACTTGATGCCATTATGACTTATTACTGTATTAAACCTTTGTCACATCAAGTTGATGCCATTATGACTTATTACTGTATTAAACCATTTGTCATTATGACATCACCTTGTCAACTTGATGCCATTATGACTTATTACTGTATTAAACCTTTGTCACATCAAGTTGATGCCATTATGACTTATTACTGTATTAAACCTTTGTCACATCAAGTTGATGCCATTATGACTTATTACTGTATTAAACCTTTGTCACATCAAGTTGATGCCATTATGACTTATTACTGTATTAAACCTTTGTCACATCAAGTTGATGCCATTATGACTTATTACTGTATTAAACCTTTGTCACATCAAGTTGATGCCATTATGACTTATTACTGTATTAAACCTTTGTCACATAAAGTTGATGCCATTATGACTTATTACTGTATTAAACCATTGTCACATCAAGTTGATGCCATTATGACTTATTACTGTATTAAACCTTTGTCACATCAAGTTGATGCCATTATGACTTATTACTGTATTAAACCTTTGTCACATCAAGTTGATGCCATTATGACTTATTACTGTATTAAACCTTTGTCACATCAAGTTGATGCCATTATGACTTATTACTGTATTAAACCTTGTCACATCAAGTTGATGCCATTATGACTTATTACTGTATTAAACCTTTGTCACATCAAGTTGATGCCATTATGACTTATTACTGTATTAAACCTTTGTCACATCAACCTGTTGCCATTATGACTTATTACTGTATTAAACCTTTGTCACATCAACCTGATGCCATTATGACTTATTACTGTATTAAACCTTTACTACTAACAACAGCTGTTTTCCGGTTTGAGAAAGGTGATTAATAATAGCGAATCAATGATCTCGAAAATTGCGAAACATTTAATTTTTCCTGAACGCCTTAGTATCCACGTTATGTTTAGTAAATCTGAACTGTGTGTTTAGTATGGTAACACAGTAAGTTTGTCGAATAGGAAAGAAACTTTCAGTTAGAGTCAGAAGTTTGATTGTACGTATTTCTGTTTTTAATATTTCAAAACAAATTACTTTGAAGTTAATTTTTTAAAACAAATTTGTAATTAAAAATATCAATTTTACTTCTTGTTTATAAGAAGTGACTTATAATTGGAACCCCATGTCAGTGACACAGCGGCATATCTGAGGACTTATAACACTAAAATCCGGGTTTCGATACCCGTGGTTGGCACAGTACAGATAGCCCATTGTGTAGCTTTGTGCCTAGCTATAAACAAAACTTATAACTGATTTTTTTTTTTTTAATACAGCTAAGGTATTCGTGTTTCTCAGCACGACACCTACAACAAGTGTAATTAAAACATGTAATGAGAAGCATTACATTTGTGATTATCTTTCCTCCATTTGCTGGGTGAATAATGTTAAATAATGCTTCTGAACACGTTTAACAAGCTTATCTATTAATGCGTTATTAAAGTAACAGTCAGTTCTGTTATTAGATTCAAATAACGAAATAAAATGTTTGCGGTGGCGAGCGCTTCTGGCAAACGTCAATAACTCTACACCTTAGGGGTCTGTGACACGCTCGTTCAGCTCGCGCTCAAGTAAAATATCGTTCAGACTGAAAATTCCAATTTATATAGTTTTTTGTTTAACCCATCTTACATATAATATCGTGTTATGTGGTTCTTTCTAGTACTTATTGCGAGAATGTGAAAAACCGTGTCTACACTGAAGTTTGTTTCCGATACTAAAAGCTAATGGTAACTCGAATTATCTTACCAACCCTTCGCTCAATGTTAGAACATAGATACCACTAAGATCTTTACTACGAAATGCCCGGTTTTGTCTCCTTCCCCCATTTTTTAAGCCTATATTCACTGTTAAACGATAATGGACGGGCTCTACAGGATCACAATTTTGTTTTGTTTTTTCTGTCTGAACACCATGTCTAAAGTACGCATTAGCTTACTTTAGAAAAAAAAAGAAAGCATTATTACTAGTTTTCTGTGTGGATTCTACTTTCTTGATAATGAGATTTTTTAACCCTAATTGTTAGGTACATCATATCATCGGTATTCAGGGACTATAAACTAATTAACTAAAGAAATACGACATGGTGTTAAATTAAAAAAAAAAAATCATTTCTGTGACCTTTTGTTACAAAGATATTTTAATTCTAGTAATAGCTATTTTTCACACAAATTAACCCGTCTCGGACTTGGTAGCGTGAAAATACACCCTGATGGCTTAGGTGTAGTTTTTTATTTTGTTTTATGATGCTTCGTAGGAAATTTATATAAGAATATAAATATGCGTGAAAGAGTAATAAATTACATCCTATATCCTTACAAGTAATCTTCCCTTAAGCAGAGTTGTAAATCTATGAAATATTTTGTCCAAAACATCAGATGAGTAAGAATTAATGACTGAATTTAGAAAAGTCAGGACTCTAGGAACACATCTGAATTAATGTGAAAGATAGGGAAATAAATCTTTCCAAAATAAAGCTTGTACGATTATTGAAGTATTAAACATTTTTTGTAATTATGTCCTGTGAAACTAGACACTGGATTGACCGAAAGATAACCCTTTCTTTGAGTTGTTGTGTATGTGACATTTTACTTGTCTTATATTTGGTGTTAATCCGTGTACACTTCCCACGATAGAGGGGCTGTCAGAGTTGGAACCTGTTAAAAGCACAGCTGCCGATGACAAGTGGGAAGTAGGTTCCACGTAGGATATACAATCTCAGCTTTTACAATTATAGCGGCAATTTGAGCCTGGTTTTATGTAGTAAAGTGAGGAATGGATGGGTTGCAAAATTTAGTAGAAATTAAGAGAAAAACCTGAATGTAAATATAAAGAATTTCATTATCAACTTACCTGAAACAGTTTTTTCCTTAATCTGTATTTAATTTTTTCCGTTCTTTATTTTATAATATTTATCTCCCTGTAGTAACTTCTTTAAGCAGAGACATCTCTGTTTATAAGTGTCAAGGATTGTTGTGTTTATATTCCGATGGGTTTAGTCCTAGAGACACATGTAAGGTGTATGTGGAGATGTGTTTTATTATTGTTATTATTAACGTCTGCGACTCTGAAATAATTTAATTACTCTTATTATTAAGGCCTAATTTTGTGAAATTTATTATTATTAAGGCCTGATATTGTGAAATTAATTTATCACGATTAAAGTCTAAGATTCTAAATTATTTAATAATAATTATTATTATTGTAACGAATTTACTGTTATACACTAATTTTAATACATAACGTATATTGTTAAGTGTGTATTGCGCAAGTCCTGCCTATTCTCTAAATCTGTAGAAGATTCTTGAATGTAAGAATCGACGATATATGTTTTACGAAAGTATTAGCATATTTTCTGATGTTGTTCAGGAAATTTTCGAGAATCTCGCCTAATGAGACGCAGGGAGACGGAGAATATTGTTTGGTCGTTACAATGAGTATCTTTTAGGCCTCGCGAGCTATGATTATAATTAAACGTTTATTAATCGGAAAGCTACAGATATGCAGCCATAAACTTTTATAAATTTGAAACATTATATATTAATCGTTTAACTTCAGTTTAGAGAAATCGTAAAGGTTTTGGAGGCGAAATGGATGCCAGTCTCTAGTATTGAAAATATCCTCCGGTCAAACTACTACCATCTATTTACCCTGATATATTACCTTACTCATACTTACGCATCTATTTAAACTATAATAGTAATAATAAATCAAGATTAATGATGCATGGTTCGAAATCTCAAAGTAAGTTGACAAAGACGCCGATCCATGATTACTATGTACTTCCACATAGTTTCAGTACAGATGTAGTTTTAAGTTGACAAAGACGCTGCTCCATGATTACTATGTACTTCCACATAGTTTCAGTACAGATGTAGTTTTAAGTTGACAAAGACGCTGCTCCATGATTACTATGTACTTCCACATAGTTTCAGTACAGATGTAGTTTTAAGTTGACAAAGACGCTGCTCCATGATTACTATGTACTTCCACATAGTTTCAGTACAGATGTAGTTTTAAGTTGACAAAGACGCCGATCCATGATTACTATGTACTTCCACATAGTTTCAGTACAGATGTAGTTTTAAGTTGACAAAGACGCTGCTCCATGATTACTATGTACTTCCACATAGTTTCAGTACAGATGTAGTTTTAAGTTGACAAAGACGCTGATCCATGATTACTATGTACTTCCACATAGTTTCAGTACAGATGTAGTTTTAAGTTGACAAAGACGCTGCTCCATGATTACTATGTACTTCCACATAGTTTCAGTACAGATGTAGTTTTAAGTTGACAAAGACGCTGCTCCATGATTACTATGTACTTCCACATAGTTTCAGTACAGATGTAGTTTTAAGTTGACAAAGATGCTGCTCCATGATTACTATGTACTTCCACATAGTTTCAGTACAGATGTAGTTTTAAGTTGACAAAGACGCCGATCCATGATTACTATGTACTTCCACATAGTTTCAGTGCAGATGTAGTTTTAAGTTGACAAAGACGCTGCTCCATGATTACTATGTACTTCCACATAGTTTCAGTACAGATGTAGTTTTAAGTTGACAAAGACGCCGATCCATGATTACTATGTACTTCCACATAGTTTCAGTACAGATGTAGTTTTAAGTTGACAAAGACGCTGCTCCATGATTACTATGTACTTCCACATAGTTTCAGTACAGATGTAGTTTTAAGTTGACAAAGACGCTGCTCCATGATTACTATGTACTTCCACATAGTTTCTGTAGTTTTAAGAGCCTTAATTTGTTTTTTCATTTTCCTTTTTCAACCCACTATGAATTTTTTTCTTACGTTTAATTTGTAAACCAGAACCATTTCCAGTTTCTTCTCCAGCATTAATATAGAGACAAATTTCTCTGTCAAAAATTGACATTATTTCTTTGTTTTATTAATGAAATTTCATTATCTGAGAGGAGCTATTTCTAGCTGTCAACAAGTTATACTGACTAAGTCTAAATTGTTGGAACCTTCCACGTCACCAAACAGCTGTTAATTGATAATTCTCTTACACACAGGTGGCGTGAACTACTTAGTTTATCTACAGTTTACATACTTTCAATATAACAACGACCTCTTTGAACAAACGGACAGTCTTGCCATTGGATCACCACTTTCTGCAGTTTTAACAGACATTTTCGTGAAAAAGCCTTCAGCAGAGTTCTCTGCTGACAAAAAATCCGGCTTTTACAGATGTTCCGTTGAGGACACGTTTGGTATATGAGCCTACAGTCATGACAACTTACAAACTTTCTACCAACACATTAGCTCCGTAGAGAAAATAAATTTCATCATGGAAATAGAGAACATTTTTTTTGGTGTTTTCATCAGCAGACTGAATGACAAACTCACTGCAACCATATAATAAGTACTTATACCGATGGATACTTACATTTACGGCTCAACATGGCCAGGTGGTTAAGGCTTTCGACTCGTAATCTGAGGGTCACGGGTTCGAATCCCCGTCACATCAAACATGCTTGCCCTTTCCGCCGTGGAGGCGTTATAATGGAACGGTCAATCCCACTATTCGTTGGTAAAAGAGTAGCCCAAGAGTTGGCGGTAGGTGGTGATAACTAACTGCCTTCCTTTTGGTCTTACACTGCAAAATTAGGAAGGGATAGCGCAGATAACCCTCGTGTAGCTTTGCGCGAAATTAAATAGGAACAAATAAACAAAACCTAGTGAGTTTTAAGACTAAATCATCTGCACACGTCATATTATAGTTTCTTAGTTTCCTGAAACAACTAGCGTTTACACTCGATTAAAAAACAAAACAAAACAAACCTCTAAGATTAGGACATATAAAGTAGGAGATAAAGTACAGCCTTGTTTCACCCCTGACCTTACATAAATTTTTTTCCCTTAAAAATCCATTTAAATTTACTTTAGATGATATATTGGTGTACATATTTTTTAATCCCATTTTTATAAAATCCTCTGGATATTCGTATTTACTTAAGACATAAAACAACAATTAATCATTAATTTTATCAAAAGCCTCTTCCTGATCGAGTGATATTACTCAAGTAGGAGAGCTTCCATTATTATCTCAATTAACATATTAATGTTGTAAAAACACATATCCGTCTTGTGTTTGTAATGATGTAATTAACTTGTGTAATACCATAGTTATTCTGCGATTTGTTTTCTCAACACGACTGGTATGGGTATTAAAATTTTAATTAAAATAAAAGTACAGAACAACGTTTCGATCTTCTCAGGCCATCTTGAAAAGGTCGAAACGCTGTTCTTTACGCTATTTTAATTAAAGTTTTAATACCCATACCAGTCGTGTTGAGATACATTTTGACTTCAAGTGGGTTTTTCGTCATCACGAATTATTCAGTTATTTACTATTAAGTTCTTATAGTCAACATTGTACAATGTAATAGGTCGCTGTTCTTTTACCAAGTCAGACCAGCTTGTCTTTCACTGCAATATTTATTACTCCTTTAAATGTTGGGGAGTGGGGAAGAGTTCCTTCACTTAATAAATTATTTAACACATCTTTCCCTGTGATTGACCAAAATTTGTCACAAAACCTACTGATAATTCATCTAATCCAAGTGTCTCGGATATAATTATAAACTAAGTGGGTGGAGGTGAAGGGGATTCGTGCTTATGGAATACTTAACACCCCTCTACTGACTACAGGGCACGGTACCCTGTATCTGACCCACCATTGTTGTTACGTCACTGCACCCCAAATAGTTGGTCTTCCATGTTGAAAAAACTCTAATTAATTCGTCCATGCATGAATTGTCATTGTTTCGTCTACATCTGTCTTCGTGTGAGTAACAACATGGCGCTTGCAAATAAGTTGGTCACACTGTATATCACCGTGATGATCTCGCAGTAACTGACCAGTCCACCACATTATGAGGCTTCGTAAGTGTTTAAGTTTAAATAGACCACTATTGAAAGATGACAGCCCAACAGCATTAACGTAACTGGTATAAATAGAAAAAAAAAACACAATAAAAACTGCATTGTAACCGTAACCATGGGGGTCCTAGCCGTTCATGATACAGATCATAGCTCAACAAATTGATCGATATCGGTCGTATATCTACTGACTGCTATTCTCAGCGACAAGAGTCTGCACGAATTGTGGATGTCACGTAAAAAAACAGGAGTAATTTACAATATTGACCATTTGTGTACGAAATAAACACGAGCTGTTGTTATGGTAACTGAACGTATTCAGCAATAGCCATTGTGGGTAACAACTATACATTAGACTTGACGTAATGAAATAAAAGGCTTCCATCAAAAACAAACTTCTAATTAGTTTCACCCTCTACTGCTTGGTTTTGTAAGGTGCTTTTATGAAAAAACAACAACACAACAAAACAAATAATTTTCTCTTAAAATATATTTCGAAGAGTGAATTAACCATGACAAAATTAATGTTTGTGAATATATTATTACCTCCCTTTTAAGTACGCGCTTGTTATAGATTATTTCATCAAATAACAGTTATTTAATGATTTTGCGTGAAGTTTGTGGAGGACAGTCTACAGCTTTCCGTAATTTTACACTGATAGACGAGAGAGAAGAAAACTAGGCCACAGAAGGCCCAGCTGGCTAAGCGTGTTAAGGCGTGCGACTCGTAATCCGAGGGTTGCGGATTCGCATCCCGATCGCGCCAAACATGCTCGCCCTTTCAGTCGTCGGGGCTTTATAATGTAACGGTCAATCCCACTATTCGTTGGTAAAAGAGTAGCTCAAGAGTTGGCGGTGGATGGTGATGATTAGCTGCCTTCCCTCTTGTCTTACCCTGCTAAATTAAGGAGGGCTATGTACGCTAGCCCTCGACTAGCTTTGTGCGAAATTTAAAAAACAAACAAATCGTCGACAGAAGCAGCCATCGACTCTCAAACTGCTCAAATACTGAAATTTTACTGATACCGTTAGTGTTTCCATCACCCCAAAGTGCGGAGCGCGTTTTTGCGGCAAGTGTGAGAACCACGAATTATTTATTAGATTTATAGTTTAGTTGCGCTATCCACTTGGTCACACTCGGTTCAATAGTAGAGTGACAAATATGAGTTTTTAATTTTTTTCTCTTCAAATATTAACACTTAATTATGGTACCTCCGGTAATACAAGAGTAAGTATATGGACTTCTAATGCTAAAACATTGTTTCGATACCCTCGGTGAGTAAAGCTCAGATAGCCCATTGCGTAGGTTTATTCAACAGAAAACAAATGTACATATATACATCGTGATAATTACGATCTTTCTTCGTTTTGCTTGTGCTGCCATCTTGGGTCGATTAAAAAACGAGTATATTAAATGAAGTAAAACGCTTTTAGTAGCTAACTTTCTCTAAAACAATATTGTTGTTGGACAACCATTTATATTATTGTTATTTATTCCGATAAATAATAAATAAATAACAACATTTTAGATATTGCGCCAACATAGGAAGGAACCCGTGTCAATCGAACATACCTATGAAACTTCATTTATTTGTGTGGCCCGGCATGGCCAGGTGGGTTAAGGCGTTCCTTCGACTGGTAATCTGAGGATCGCGGTTTCGAACCCCGGTCGCACGAAACATGTTCGCCCTTTGAGCCAGGGGGGTATTGTAATGTAACGGTCAATCCCACTGTTCGTTGGTAAAAGATTAGCCCAAGAGTTGGCGGTGGGTGGTGATGACTAGCTGCCTTCCCTCTAGTCTTACACTGCTAAATTAGGGACGGCTAGCACAGATAGCCCTCGAGTAGCTTTGTGCGAAATTCAAAAACAAACAATCTTTTATTTGTATATATACGCATTTATATCTTAATATAATGTTAATATTTTCGTTTCATTTAAAATGTTAGTTTCCATCTTATTAGAATTCATTTGTTCAAGTCGTTTTCTCCTCAATATCCTTCGTCACTTTTACTACTCCTCTTCTCTCACAAATTTTTTAGTAACTGTTCAAATAATTTACGACAGTTTAAAACACTGTTTTCATTGGCCACTAATCTCACAATTTTATGGGTTCTCCTTACCACTGTTCACTTACTTTTGTCGGTGTTTTTGGCTACTTTCGTTGCTGTCCGTTTGTCTGTCCTTGATCACAGCTGTAACTTTCTGCAGTTATATTCTTCTGTTGTATTTATTAGAGCCAGACACTCTCAGAGGTTCAGAAAGACCCGAACTACTTCTATTTTTTGAGGTTTCAGGCTATAGTAAAAAAAAAAAAAATGATGACACGCGGAAACAAAATAAAATAATTCTTACCCCGAAAGAAACATGTAACATAATTTAAAAATTTGTTACTTAACATATGTCTGTTGACGTTATTTAACAAGTCGCAATATTTGACAAATACAAAAAAAGTGTATAAATTTGAAGCCCCCTCGAGGTTGAGGTGCGGGTCAAATGGCTCTCCTGTCCCCCCACCCAACCCCTACCCAATTGGCCCTAGTTACATCACAGTTTTTCTATTTTAATATATTAGCTTTATTTCATAATTGTCCGCTTATCTTGTATGATGTTTTTTCTGTCATTTTTGTTAGTGTTGAACAATACCAAAGATGTGTAACTATTTTGTCACGAGAGCTCTGGTCATTCTCCGGACATTACTCTCAAACTAGTGTAAGGATCCTACTGAGATAACTAAGTGTATTACTTGATCTTTTCGATGACTTCTTTAGAGTCTCTAAGTATTCTATTTCAAGAGTAAATAAAAAGAAAACAAGTAACATATCTTTCATTCACTTTTGAAACATGTGAATGATGTGAATGATGTTTTGTTTTCTTAGCCTGCATAGTACACAGTCTTCTTGTGATTTATCATGTTCTTGTGATTTATGGTTGCCCGATGTGGTTTTGTTCATGTTTTAGTCAGAAGACGTCATAACTCAGCAGAACTACCATCTAACCGACTGATTGACAGTAATTCTATAAACGAACATAAGATGTAGCTCAGAAATACATTAGACCTAACTCAGAAGTAGCTTTACATCTAACACTACTTTCAGACTATATATTCACTTTTGAAACATGTGAATGATGTGTGAGCGGTTAAAACAGGAGGTATTCGACAGACAACACACTACCGGTTACTTTGGAGAGAGAGATGCAGTGTTGTACTATGTGTTGAGATAAACCGAGAAAGGGACGTTGTGCTGAACACAGTAACATAAAGTATCTCTTCACATGATCTCCCGGTGGGACACTTACAATGCTAAAATCCTGGATTCGATTCTCCGCTGTAGAGACAGTAGGTTGCCCGATGTGGGTTTGCTCTAACATAAATAAACAGAACCAAACCTAATATTAGAATTAACTCCATATATATAGCTCAGAAGATTCACTCCAGATATAACTGAAAAAGTAACTACAAACAAACATATGACCTTTGGTCAGAACTACCATTAGACCTAACTTCTAAAGTTAACTCCAGATCTAATAGCTCCGAAAGTAATTCTATAAACGAACATAAGATGTAGCTCAGAAATACCATTAGACCTAACTCCAGAAGTAGCTTTACATCTAACTCTTAAACCTACTTTCAGATTAAATTTAAAACATATTCATGACGCCATATCTGCACTTGTGAATGGAGAAACATGAAGTTCTTCGTGATGGGAAAACTGAGGCGAAACGGAAAAGCCGTGAACGCTATTGCAAATCTACATGTACATATGATACAAATTTCTCGAAGCTGGGGGCTGCATATTGCATAATAAAAAGTTTTCCCAGTATCATATAAGCAAGAGTTCCATTATAGTATGATTACTATGTGTTAATTCCCTCCTGTGCTATTCCGTAGTGATGATGGAAATGTCATCATTTCTGTCTTGTTTGTATTGTTTTTGAAACATTGATACTCTACATTCCTACATTTATTTCCTTTTTTGAAAAGATTTTTTATTTGTTTGGTGGATATAGTGTTTCAATTGACATAGTAAGGTTGTATTTATAATTAAGTTCTAAATACGTTCCCCGCTAGTACAGCGGTAAGTCTACGGATTTACAACGTTAAGATCAGGGTTCGATTTCCTTCGGTGGGCTCAGCAGATGGCCCCATGTGGCTTTGCTATAAGAAAAACATACAAGTTCTAAATGCAACGGTTTCCCGCTGGGACAGCCGCAAGTCTACGGATTTACAACGCTAAAATCGGGGGCTCGATTATCCTTGGTGTACATAGCAGATAGCCCAGTGTGGCTTTGCTATAAGAAAACACACTTAATAAGGTTAAACTGTAATTTTTTTAAAAATCTAATACTGGTTGGTAATTTTTGTTTCACACTGCACTTCTTTAAAGGAACACTAGGTGTCTGTAAGAAAGCTAACTTCAAGAGATATTGGCAATATTTGTTACGCTAGAATTATAATTTATTAAAAGTACAATTAGATATTCACAATACCTATGAAAGCAGATACACCGTTTGATACCATGTCACATCAGTGCGATTGGTTGACATCATTATTTGGTTTTTTAGTTATCATGTTCTTCTTTCTTATTTTTATTACAAGAAATTCATATTTTTACTGTAATATTTACAGACATTTACAGAACAAGTGACTGCCATTATATAGATATTGTTATAAAAGGAAACGTTGGGCAGTATTTTAACGTTCTGATGACTTGTTGAGGAGATACTTAAAACACCATTTCAATGAACAATCCGAGCCATAGGCAGTGCTGCCACCTGTTTGATAACAAAGAGATATACTTTGATAATAAGATAATACAATTTTTTATGCTAATATTAAATTAGCTAATAACACAGATCTCTACTGACATTAAGTTTATAATAATAAGATATGTATTTATTGCTAGTGTTGGAACATGATGCCACGGAATAATGTTCCAATATAGCGAACTGTTTAGTACTTACGTATTCGGTTTTCGCTATATAACTGTGACGTCATCACAACCCACGTATGTCTGGTTGAATGTGTCAAGGCGGATCACTGACAGAGTGAGATATAAGTAAATCTCAGTTCAACTGACAAAAGATATTAAGAGACATCGTTAACTGCTGAGTGAGGAAAAAAACAACATTTGTACGTCACAAACTTTTGACACTTCTCTTCGGTGATTGAACGCTCTAATGAACAAACAGGAGGTTCTTTAAATTCATCATCCATTATTACTTCAACATAAAGTAAAATCTTGAGTAACTTAGGTGATTCATATCAATTAATGTTTTATTTCTCTGTTAGGTTTCATCACAACCACCCAGTGGCTCAGCAATATGTCTGAAAGTTTATAACAACAGATATCGGTTTTTGATACCTGTGGTGGGTACATCATAGGTTTCTCATTGTATAGCTTTGTGTTCAGTAACAAACATACATATATTTTCAATAAAAATTCCTAGCAATGGTTAGAATGCTTCGTGCACTATTCGTATTACATTATACAAAAGAATGAAAAGATATTTCGAATATATAACATTTAAATATTAATAAAACTAGAGCCAATGTTATAAAGTAAAACATTCTCACCTTATATCTGGTGATATGTCATATGATTCAAATTCAAAAGCTTTATCATTCAACGAATACTAGTTAATAAACATTTGATATAGGTAGCGCTGCATTTCTCCAGATCACTGGCACGTTCATCATATTTACGATTTCGAGCACGTGCGAGATGTTCTTGTGGGACATGCAACTTCTCACCAACTTGCTCCGCTGTTAAGTATGACCCGAAAAATGGTTTTATACAACTGGTCGGCGAAACCTAAAGAATGTTTCGCCTAGAGAATTTAGAGATGAAAGTTCGACGTCCATATTGTCAGTCCAAGTTTTGTTGTGAAAGTGTTCGTAAGTCTAAGCTAATTACATTAATATAAAGTATGCGTATTGTGTGGGCCCTAACTATCATTAATGGTACTACTACACACGATTAAGTGGTCTGTACATTATCCAATACTTTTTCTTGCCCATGTGCTCGAGGTTCCTCTACAAAAACGGATTGTAATTGGTTTGAGATTATTTCTGACCTACTATGCACGTGTTGCTAGGTAAAGTGAGCAGCCTGGTTTTGGGACATCTAACTATCTGTAAAATGATGGGGTGTCATTCAGTGAATAGTGGCTTTGGGATGTCTGACCATCTGTAGATTGGTGTAATGTCCAGTTATACCTCTAGCATACAGTACTTGTTTCTGTCTCGTGGGTTAGAGTTTTTGATCAACTAAGGGACGCAAGTCTATAAAAACAGCCACTTTTCTTCCTTTTTAAAACTGCAATATTTAAACGTTTGTTTTAATAAGTCTGTCACAAGTATAAAGGCCAAGATTTTCAATTTTTTCTTAAGTACCAACACATTATATTACTATTCCAACGACGCGAATGTTATTTCACTATCCATAGTAACTTTAAGTAAGTAATAAAGCCTAGTAACTATGCATTGACCAGGGCTTAATACATATTAAATTCATTACAATAAGATATAACCAAGTATGTCAAAGAAACACAAATATATAAGTAACTGTAGCCTAGAATTACCAATGAGGCTTAGTTTTATCTTTTTTTCTGAAGTGTTTATTTAGCAAGACTTTCAGTAACCATGATTACGGTGTCCGAAATAAGAAAATAAACGAAATGCATCAATATTTTAAACAGTCTTAATAGGTTTCGTTGAGGTTTCCTTCGTATTTTACAAATGAGTGATTTGTCTAGTTTTTCGTGATGACAAGAAATCCACTTGAAATCAAAATGTATCTCAGTACGGCTGGTATGGGTATTAACACTTTTACTAATAGAGCAGAGAACAACATTTCGACCTTCTTAGGTCATCTTCAGGTTAACTCGTTTCGAGTTTCTTAACAAATAGTTAACTTGAAGATGACCTAAGAAGGTCGAAACGTTATTCTCTGCTTAATTAGTAAAGGTTTCGAGTCTCTTAAGAAAGAGTTAACCTGAAGATGATATAAGAAAATTGAAACGAGTTAACCTGAAGATGACCTACAAAGGTCGAAACGTTGTTCTCTGCTTTATTAGTAAAAGTGTTAATACCAATACCAGCCGTACTGAGATACATTTTGACCTGTCTTTTTTATTTGTTTATTTTATCAGTTCTTCACTTTAAATACTGTATACAGCAAAAACGGAAAAAATTAGTCAGTGCTATTTTCTTGGTAAATGTCTATCTGAACTCTGTCCACCACAAGGAATCATATCTCTGGCTTTAGCGTTTTAGATCCCACCGGGTGAAGATGTTGTAAGTACACTTGACTTGTGGTGAACGATATAAAATAACGCTGGTCATTTCAACATAAAACACACCAACCCCTAGCACTTTCAAATGAAATGCTTTTTACGTCACCATGTGTTTGCTAGTAAATAACATTTATTTGCGTGTGTTAAAATTCACCTAATGATTTTTCATTGGACAGTGTTTATTTTATTAGTCTGTACAGCATCTATTTATAACTGTTACCTTTTACTAAACTCGGATCGCAACTCAACTATTATGTTACGCTGCAAATGTCACGTTGCGGCTGTGTTCCTTTCTGGCAGATCCTGCAGTATCTATGGAAACACCAACTAAGTTTGGTAGCCAGCGTATTTGATATGCTAATATTTATCGATATTAATATGATATAGAATGTTTTGTATTATGTTGAATAGTATGTTTACTACCAATAAATCTCATGGATCATTCAGTATCTATCGAATTGTAGACAAAATGGATATATTGTTGATTGTCAAAACCCAAAATTTATCATCATGAAATTGGGGAAAATTTGGAAAAAATATGGAAAATATTGTGTTGTGCGACCAAAACAACCTGCAGGAGACACTTGGTGTTATTAACAGGACTGACAGATTAACAGTTTAAACTGTGGTAATCCAAAATACCACGTGTTTCCACTGGATATGATTTACTTAACCCTTACTTCGTGTACAAGTTTCCATTGAGAAATTCACGACACATAATATTTCAAATTTTTATTTGATTGTTTCATACCGAAATTGCGAAAAGTTTATATTTATAATCCAGAGTTTGGTGTCAAATTTGGTCTAAATATAAGTCACAGGTGCAAAGTTATTCTTCAAAAACACTCAATTTTGACTAAACTGTTTGCGCACGATTGCGCAGAAAGCCGAATGAGCTGTTCGTCTAAACTTTTTGCTACTTAACTAAGAGTAAAAGTGAACTGTTTTTAGTTTGCCATTCTGATTAAAGACAGCTAATTTAGTACAGCAAAATATAGTGAAAGCACGTGCAGATACATAAGTATTGGTTAGGCCAGTCAAATTAAGTTAACAGTTTCTAACTCAAATTTTCAAAAGGATCACACAGGTGAACTGTTGTTATTCAATATTCATTGCCAACTTTTAAGCACAAATCTTCTAAATTTTGTAAAATTAGTCTAAGTAAAGAGAGTGTAGCGTCGCGTGGTCCTAGCTTAAGCAGTTAGCATGTATGCAGGTAATGACAAGAAACTGTTAATCTAAATTCCATGACGTTACTCTAAAGCAGTGGTTCTTAACCTTTTTCAGTGTTTGCACCCCTTTCAAATCAGTAATCATTTCTCTCACCCCCTGGAAACTTAAATATAAAAAAAAGCTAAAAATACAAAGTTGATGTAATCAAAAAAATTTTTTTAATCTTCATACATACAGCATTCATGGGCATCCTCGCACCCCCTAGGGGTGCGGGCACCCCTGGTTAAGAACCCCTGCTCTAAAGGAAGTTATTAACGCTGTTTTATAGAGGAAAGCCTACCACCATATATATTAAAGAATGTGGTTGGTTCTATGAAGTAAAAGCTTGTTTTAAACTTTCTCATTTGATGGATATGTTTGTGCGCGTTGAGAAAAAGTCGTGATATCGAATCACTTTTGTTTCAACCACCAATCATGTTCCGAGTTGAAGAAAATCTAAGTTTGATTGAATAATGAATGAATATTTGCTGTAACGTTATTAACAATGCTGTAGCTGCAGGTTTTGATTTCATTTTCCTTCCATTCGCACACTCAATTCTTTTTGTCCACATCCGTTTTTCACACCTAACATGTTTTTAATTGGATTTCGTTAACTACGTCTGAGTGTTCGTAGTAGAATCGAATCTTCGAACATTTGAAAATCATCCAAGATAATCTCTTGTTGTATCGGATTCTGTCGATCTGTAATTAAAAATATTTTATGATTACATACAGTTTAGCTCGAAGAGTTTGTAATCTCAACACTGATCACAAAGTACGTTAATATATATTTTTGTATTCGTTCACTTTGGTTGAACTTAGTTCTGATTACGCTGCGAGAAAAAGGTCAGCAGATGCAGTGTTTTGTCAGATTTGTCAAATCTTTTTATAGAGCATTATTCATTTCTCCAATCGTATGGAAAACGCTTGTTTCTAAACGGATGTTTGTTAAACACGCTTCCTTTTAGTTTTCCGGTTCCATAGATACGTCGCCTACAAGCAATTCTCTAATATTTTCAACAAAAGTAAGTAGAATACAAATGGTTTTTCAACATTAGTAGATGTTTTTTTAGAGGCGAAACATGTTTGTTCGTAATGGAAACCAAATCCTGTATTATACTTAGCTTAGAGTACGGTAAAAAAAAATAACAACAAAACTATACCAGCTTTTATCAGCAGATCAATAATCAATAACGTTATCCAAATGTGCTTCATCTGTTATTAAGTGTTGACATACAGATATTCTTTAAAGTATATCTCAATCCACGTTTTCGTGAAACTAAAGAATGGATTAGAATACGAAATTTTGCAGTTAGGCTTAACACATTGTTTGTCAGTGCTCCTGTAATGCAGCTAAATCTAACTACAAAGGGCACGCAAATGGATTTGAGAAGGAAGTCTAAACAAGCTCAGTTTTCGGTCTAGACTTTTGAGTAGAGGGGGGGAGGTGCAGAATTCAGTCTCTTCTCCATTCCTGTATGGTTTTTGTTAATGTTCATAATATTTCGCTTCTGTTAATGTTATATTTATACGAGGGGCGGGGTTTGCATTATTTCTCCCGACAGCTTTCACAGCGCCATCTATGGCACACCGTTAACGTGTCAACATTATTAAGATTTCAGTTACGCTGTGTGACAAGGTTTGTATCGCTGTTTCAAGTTCGGTTTATGATCTTTCGTATCAAAATTTGGTTAACTGAACAAACTGAAACAGTTACCCTTGTAGTGGAAGTTGGTTAAGTAAACGAACTGAATCGGTTACACTTGTAGCGTAAGCTGGTTAACTGAACGAACTGAATCGGTTACCCTTGCGCCAGAAGCTGTTTCGTTCTAAAAGGGTAACTTTTTAAACAGAATATGATGCTATAACCATTGCAGAAGATGTTACACTGTACAGTGATAACTGTAACCATATAGAAGAAGCTGTTACACTGTACAGTGATAACTGTAACCATATAGAAGAAGCTGTTACACTGTACAGTGATAACTGTAACCATATAGAAGAAGCTGTTACATTCCATAACTGATAACTGTAACCATATAGAAGAAGCTGTTACATTCTATAACTGATAACTGTAACCATATAGAAGAAGCTGTTACATTATATAACTGATAACTATAACCACATAGAAGAAGCTGTTAGATTCCATAACCGATAACTGTAACCATATAGAAAAAGCTGTTACATTCCATAACTGATAACTGTAACCATATAGAAGAAGCTGTTACACTGTACAGTGATAACTGTAACCATATAGAAGAAGCTGTTACATTCCATAACTGATAACTGTAACCATATAGAAGAAGCTGTTACATTCTATAACTGATAACTGTAACCATATAGAAGAAGCTGTTACATTATATAACTGATAACTATAACCACATAGAAGAAGCTGTTACATTCCATAACTGATAACTGTAACCATATAGGAAGAGCTGTTACGTTCCATAACTGATAACTGTAACCATATGGAAGAAGCTGTTACGTTCCATAACTGATAACTGTAACCATATAGAAGGAAGCTGTTACGTTCCATTACTAATAACTGTAACCATATAGAAGAAGCTGTTACGTTCCATTACTGATCACTGTAACCATACAGGCTGTTACGTTCCATTACTAATAACTGTAAACCATATAGGAAGAAGCTGTTACGTTTCATAACTAATAACTGTAACCATATAGAAGAAGCTGTTACGTTCCATTACTAATAACTGTGACCATATGGAAGAAGCTTTTACATTCCATAACTGATCACTGTAACCATATGGAAGAGCTGTTACATTCCATTACTAATAACTGTAACCATATGGAAGAAGCTTTTACGTTCCATAACTGATAACTGTAACCATATGAAGAAGAAGCTTTTACGTTCCATAACTGATCACTGTAACCATATGGAAGAAGCTGTTACGTTCCATTACTAATAACTGTAACCATATAGAAGAAGCTTTTACGTTCCATAACTGATCACTGTAAACCATATGGAAGAAGCTGTTACATTCCATTACTAATAACTGTAACCATATAGAAGAAGCTTTTACATTCCATAACTGATAACTGTAACCATATAGAAGAAGCTGTTATATTCTATAACTGATCACTGTAACCACATAGAAGAAGCGGTTACATTCCATAACTGATAACTGTAACCATATAGAAGAAGCTGTTACATTCCATAACTGATAACTGTAACCATATAGAAGAAGCTGTTACGTTCTATAACTGATAACTGTAACCATATAGAAGAAGCTGTTACGTTCCATAACTGATAACTGTAACCATATAGAAGAAGCTGTTACATTCCATAACTGATAACTGTAACCATATAGAAGAAGCTGTTACATTCTATAACTGATAACTGTAATACTTTTGAAGGTACGAAAATAATATATTATCTCACGTATTCATGACTACTTCAACCCTTGTGCAAGTAGTCAAACCTTCTAATACAGAATAAAGTCCACAATCTGAAACAGTTTGTATGGTTGTTTCATTAGTTTGAAGCCCACTGCTTATTGGAGCCAAAAAAACTTTCTCCAATTTTTCAGAATAAGAAGCTGTAACGTTATAACTATTACAAGGAAAGGAAGTCTTATAAAAGTTGAGACACCTTGACTGAGTAATGAAAAACTTTGTTATTAATGTACGACGTTTGTACAAGATTTTGTCGTCACCAGGTACAAGTGTTTTACAGATATGAGTATATATGTAGCTTAGAACAAAGAGAGCACGTGACAGGATGTTACTTCAGTGTCATATAAGTATCTTGGTACCCCGGGGTGTTGATTTAATGTGGGCTTCAATTAAGAAAGATTCTTTTATTTCACCTTTATGGATGTTTGTTTAAAAAGTAATTTTGTGTGGATGTGTTTTTCTTAATTGCAATAGTGGTAAGCATTGAATGGTTTTACGTTATGAGAATTATAACATGTTTCTCCGATGTAAAGTTCTGGACAGTTATTACGAGTTTTTATTTCTTAAGTGGGTTCCTCGTTGTCAAACTGTTGTGTTATCTCACTATTCGCAGTTAATTTTTATACGAATGAGGATATGATGTTTTGTCATTTGGTCTAAAGTGCACACAACTAACCATTCAATCTGTACTCGTTAATGAACATTTAATACAACCAACAATGTATTTATCGTAAACTAGGCACTCTAGCACCCATTAAAACAGAGGGTGAGTACACCTTGTTAAGTTGATTTTGAAACCTCACCCGTCAGTACTTTTTATTTCACTAGGTCCTGTTACTCTCTACCTGACGACATGCGTGTTGACAATAACCCTGCAGCGTAGTTTTTAGTGTAAAAGGCTCTGGCCTAAGGTTGCCATATCCAATCTTACACCCCTCCCTGCTACTTACCGTAATCCACATAGTGTAAGAGGGCGTCTGATCCCCAGCGCCCATTTCAACTATCTTGTTACGCTGTGTCAGGTCACTTTCTCTGTATGTTCCTACATGAATATCCATTTCATTCTCTGTTTTCTTAAGGTAGAGCAATGCAGTT
>NC_134837.1:72230543-72300218 GCF_004210375.1 Tachypleus tridentatus | reverse complement strand
TTTATGTAACGTAAGAGAATAGTAATGAATGCCATTTTCATCAATTACAGATGAGAAGTTTATGGAAATAGGATTAATAACAGTATTATCTATTTATTTCTAACTCATTTTTTTATTTAATTTATTTAATTAATGATATATTGGGAGTATCTTATACAGTTACTAGGTCTGATTGAATACTTTCTTATTACTTGATACTAATTAGTTATTTTACTACATTTCAGTGTAAGTTTCAAAAAAGTAATGATTGGAAGCTAATCTTGGCTCATCTTTAAATAAAGCTGGTAGTCACTTGTTCAGGGTTTCCAGGTTAGGAGTGGAATCAGTTATTCTAATTGCTTCAAAGGCAGGCATCCAGGACTTAGTGATTTCTGTGTTAGGTTGACAGTATGTGTATTACCAGTTAGGTGGTTGGATTGAGTTTCTTTGATCTTTCTTTCTTATGTGCAGGTCATATCTAATTAGGTTAGAGTTCTTATTATTTTTATTGTATGGTCTTCTCCATTACAATGGGCTATTGTAAACAGATTGGTATTACACTGTTGCTGAATTGTATTTCTACAATGTAATGAAGACTACATTCACAATGAAATATAAATGGTGCTTTTGTCTTGGACGGGTCTTGAGATGGTTTCTTGTATACTAACTGTTATAGCTTCTGAAGTTATATTGTTCACATATCTTCTGTACATTTTCAGAGAGACCTTTCATATATACATGTTGTTAAGGCACAACTTCATAAGCACCTTCAGTATTAAATACCTTGTCTGTTCTGGATACTGTGGTAGTTCACAGACACCTGTAACTGTGAGTGCCCTGTTATACAAGTTATGCACCTTGGTAACCATCATGTCAATGATTGGGAGTTTGTTTTCTTCTATTTGTATTGTAAACTGTATCACTGGATGTTGTAAGTTCAGGTGGTGCATCTTACATTTTCAGAAATGATGGTTATCAAAAAAAATAAGAAAAGCGAAGAAAACACATATCACACATAACCATAATTTACTATCAATTAATAATTAGACTTAGGTCTCTGTAGAGTCTACTAAACAGTAATTTGTAATACATAACTTTGCTGTAAGCACATTTATAAGTTAAGGATTTAGAGAGACTTAACCATAAAACAGTTGAAGTCAATTTCATAATTCCTCAATGTCTTAAAGTTAAGTCATCTATCAACAACCCACAATGTTAAAGACTTAAGTCAGAAACTTAAAACTATACTCCATCATATAGACACTAAATAACATTAACAGTCCATATCAAATAATATATCAATCAAGTAAGAATCTAAGAAAATGTATACAATTGGTCAAACTTCACACCAACTTGTATATCACAAAAGTTCATATAAAGAAACTAAATTCACTCATCAGTTCTCTGAACTAGAAATTTAGAGACATATGCAGTAATACATTTGCATAAAATCCATTAACATAACCATAAAAACATATTCTACATAAAGGATTAAACTTTGTTCCTACCTATATATAGCTACAACCACAGTAGACAAATTGGAGCCTACCAGATGGGAAAACAAAAAAGCCAGCTGTCCAAAAGTTATGACAAGTAAAAACATACTAAAACACTAAAAGAAAACATGAAGTTAATAATAACACTATAATAACAGAACTTGAACTGAAGATCCAGTCTGACTCAACAACCAACAGAAAGATAAAAACATGAAAATTACAGGAAACAGAAACAGTCAAACAACTTATAGTACACATCTATGAACCACATAAAAGTCACAAACAGGGTAACCATAGTTACCTCTAGAGATCTACGGTCTTCTCTTAGATAGTTATTTGGTAGATAGGATATCTTTAGTTCAATATACCAAAAAAAAAAAAAAAGACAGACTATTTCTGATGTAATCTAACCTATTCACTAAAATACCAACACAAGAAGCATGGATACTCTTTCGACATTGTGAAGACCCTAACTGTATGCACCTGACAGTGTCAGTGATAACATTTATAACATCCTGAAGACAAACACACACTACCAACAAAAAGAATACTTATCATGTGCTCATTTCAACCAACAATGTTTATTAACTATGACATGGAACATTTGAAAGAAAACACCCTCAAACCAGTTACTCCTGGACCGAAAATCTAGCTTGTGTATATGCAGATATATTGACAAAACATCAATAATATGGCCATACTGCATACAGTATTCCAGGATCACAAACCGGCTGCCACCACCACAGAAATAACACACCTCTGAACCTTCTCAGATGAAACAGTAGATTATAAGCCAACTTGTAGGCTCTAAACTAACTAATAGCTAAATTATTATAAATGTGTAAGTAACTTATTGTGACAATGTAGGATTTGGATTTCAAAACCTTTAAAAACACAGAATGCTGCTTTTTCACTGCACTATTCAGTCTGCTTGGTCTAATCTGTCAAAAACTTTATTGATACACACACACACAAATACCTTAATAAATAAAAATTGTATACAATAATGAAAGAATACTTCAGTATTACAACATCCATACTTGAAATCATAAAAAAATGATTTTATTTTAATATTCTGAAACAAGGAAATACGTCAAACACAAACGACTCACTAACTTGCCTATCATTTAAAGAATTTTCATCAAATGTAGTCTTATCTGGTTATGATCTCTCTCACCTACTAGAAAAGCAATGTCCTAAAACAACATCTGAAAAATTTTACTATTTTATTTTACCAAAAACTTACTGGGAGTTATTATGAATCTCCTTTCTGATAATCAGAAATAGTTTGGTCTTCCCACTCAATATTCATGAAATATACCCTAAATTTTGTTTGCCACTCCAACATGATGTATCTTCAGGTCTTAGATGTGAGGATTAGGGGGTTGGACAAGCGAAAGATACTTGGTAACATACTGGCCAGGCTTGAAAACAACTCCTCAGATATTCCCTAAGAAATTCAAATATCCTGGATTAAAAAATAATGCTTAAGACTAATACACATACAAATGTGTAGCTATGAATACACATATTCAATACGTTGGAATAACAAAAACAATTACAAATGTTTAGCTATAAATACACATTCAAAACATTGTAATAACAAAAACAATTACAAATGTTTAGCTATAAATACACATTTAAAACATTGGAATAACAAAAACAATTACAAATGTTTAGCTATAAATACACATTCAAAACATTGAATAACAAAAACAATTACAAATGTTTAGCTATAAATAACATTCAAAACATTGGAATAACAAAAACAATTACAAATGTTTAGCTATAAATACACATTCAAAACATTGAATAACAAAAACAATTACAAATGTTTAGCTATAAATACACATTCAAAACATTGGAATAACAAAAACAATTACAAATGTTTAGCTATAAATACACATTCAAAACATTGGAATAACAAAAACAATTACAAATGTTTAGCTATAAATACACATTCAAAACATTGGAATAACAAAAACAATTACAAATGTTTAGCTATGAATACACATTCAAAACATTGAATAAACAAAACAATTACAAATGTTTAGCTATGAATACACATTCAAAACATTGGAATAACAAAAACAATTACAAATGTTTAGCTATGAATACACATTCAAAACATTGGAATAACAAAAACAATTACAAATGTTTAGCTATGAATATACATATTCAAAATGTTGGAATAACAAAAACAATTTAATCCTCATCCTGAATCCAGTTACTTGTTACTACATTACATCTCTAACGAAAAGAAGATGGTGTAACCAAGCTGGACTGGATCTACCACAGTATCATAAGAAGTGGCAAGTCTGTGGCCTGACTATATTTTCTTGAGATGTATAGCTACAATTTATGTATTAACACTTGCTTATTTTAACTCAATACACTATATTCTGTGTATGCAGTATTTGTTGTTAAAATGGATCAAAATTCAATCACACAGCATTAAGTTTTCAAAATACTTTTGGGAGGCATTCCCCCCCAAACTACCCCTAGAAATGGCAATTGCCTAAGTCTGAAATTAACTCCTAAAAGAATGTACTAGAAGATATGAACAACTGTGTAAAGTTAAGAAAATTACTGAAATAAAACAAATTGAAATGAAATAAAAGACAAGAACCCTAGTTTACTTGTTTTCGTAAGCAAACTTCTTTCAAAATAAACAAGCCAAATTAAAAAACCAAAGTTCTATTAAATGTATCACCTTGTGAGGTAAAAAGCAAGACCACTATTTATAACCAATCATAGCTTTCAAAACTAACCTAAATTGAGTACAAGGCATAAGGCAATTTGGTTGATTATGTGACAAAAAAGCAGTATAAGATACATTTTTTATTTCATTAGAAAAAAAAAACTACCATGAAAAATAAAAATAAAATAAGAAAAGTAAAATGATCACCAAGATTCACTTGGTCTGTTTAAAATATTATAACCACCTACCCTTGGCACTAAAAACTGTACAGTTCTTGTTTCATCACCACCCAGGGAAGCCATCTCAATCATGAACCCCTTTATACACTTAAATACCAGTTCAGCTCTCCTCAGGCACCAGGGAATGGTCATCTCCTAAAATCCATACAACTGATATAAAATTTTACCACCAGGATTCTCAGTTTCCTTTAATGTTTATTGATGAAAAATATGAGTGGTTTATGTTGAAAACCCAAAACTAATTAAAGGAGTTCCTTTAAATATACTCAAGTTTTATAATTGGGTACTTATTTATTTGTTATATAATGTTTTATTTGAAGGAAAAGAGCAAATGGTAATCTGACTCAACCACCTTAGTCCTCCCATTATATTTGTCCCCACTACAACAACATACATAGACCTAAGTTTAGCCTTATCAGTCATCTACAAACCCATAAAATAAAATGATCTTTCTTTTCAATCAAAGTTTAATTTTAAAGATTGTAATTACTGAACTACTGTAACTGTTCTCATGAAATGTTCACACTTTTCCACATGCTTTCTGACTCACTGACATGGATTTGCTGACCATCAAATTAAACCAACTAGACTATTGACCCAACACAAGAATATAGAACTGTTATTGAACTTTCACTGTTTGACTATCAAAGTTAGGAAGTTTGTAATTATTTTGTTACTCTAAGAAATGTAGCCATAGGATTAGCAAAATCTGAATACACAAAGACATTGTTGAAAAGAATTTGACTCACTTTTCCCTGATCACATCAAAACTTACAGCAAAAAGTCAAAGTCTACTCACCTGTTCCTGATCACTTCAATACTTACATCAACTAGCCAAAGCTTAAATAGTAAATTGTTCTAAATCAGCTTCAAATCTGCTGATTTGCCAACAATACAAAGATTTTACACAAGAATGTTAGTAAATGTGAGTCAAATGCTTTACTCGGTACTGAAAGTTTCCTTCTTTCTTCAAAGTTAATATTAAAACCAGAATAATGTACATACTAAGGTAGCAACGAGACTTGCAATACTATAACAGGATCTTTATTCTCTCAATGTTTAAACTACAAATCTTTTTCAGGAGTGTGTGGCACTTAAATGCTTCTCAAGAATATATATACACAAGTTTTCCCAGATTAGGTTGCTGTGCCATGCCTCTCCCTGATTGGGTCATTATCTTCAACCAATCAGAATCCAGCCCTTGTCTCACTAGACTCGCTGCTGTTTCTGGCCATCAGTAGTCTCCTGCTGTGATGTTTATATTTCAGTTAATCAAACAGAGATACTACCAACATCATGGGCTAGCTGCAGGCTCACAATTAAGTGCTGTTCTAGCTTTCTTAGTTTATATAGGTGAGACCCAACAATCAGAGTAAATGACCATTAAGCATTAAGAAGACATAATACAAACAATGCAATAGTAACACATGCAGAGGAAACAGGAACCCCTGTCCACATGGAAGAAAACAAAAATTGTCAGGAAAATGTGGAAAATCAACAAAGGAAAGCTCTACAAGTTGCTTACATCTTATTAGAAATAAACACCATAGTGGAATCCTACTGGCAGGCAGGGAAAGTAATGAGCCTAGTGAGATACTGACTGGTTGAATGACAGTTGACATAAAAATAATATACCAATCAGGGACCAAATACAATTTAGGTACAAGTTCCAAATTAAATATAAACAAATATTTACTTTGGATACACCTACAAATAAGAAATGAATGATAAAGCCCTGCTACTGTTTATCATTCTTATCTATATTTGATGTTTTCTTGTTTACTGATTTTAGCCTTTATCATTCACTTTCCATTTTACACGTCAGCACATCTTTAAATAATAACTCAGGAACTCGGTGAAGATGGAGATTGGTCATAAAAAAATCTTACCTCAGACATCTCATGAACAAGCAGTAAGGGCAATATTATGTTAACCACATCCTTCTCGTGTGCTACCCTCAGTACGTTTCTAAGACCAAGGATCACTGGATGACGAGAATTGATGTCTGCTGATCGCAGAGAGTCATTAGTGACCATGTGAAACACAACGTGGATGTCAGAAAGATTGGAATGTTTTGTAATGTAGAAATCACCAGGTTTCAAGGATGCATATGCCTAGTGACAAAAGATACAGTTAATAACAGATTCATAGAAGGAAAATCTTTATAAATAGACATGTACAGGATGGTTATATAAAGTGAATTGGCATATGAACACAGTGAAGCTTGCACAGGATGGTTATATAAAATGTCTTGGCGTATAAACACAGTGGAGCTTGCACAGGATGGTTATATAAAATGTCTTGGCGTTATAAACACAGTGGAGCTTGCACAGGATGGTTATATAAAATGTCTTGGCGATATAAACACAGTGGAGCTTGCACAGGATGGTTATATAAAATGTCTTGGCGTATAAACACAGTGAAGCTTGCACAGGATGGTTATATAAAATGTCTTGGTGTATAAACACAGTGAAGCTTGCACAGAATGGTTATATAAAATGTCTTGGTGTATAAACACAGTGAAGCTTGCACAGGATGGTTATATAAAATGTCTTGGCGTATAAACACAGTGGAGCTTGCACAGGATGGTTATATAAAATGTCTTGGCGTATAAACACAGTGAAGCTTGCACAGGATGGTTATATAAAATGTCTTGGCGTATAAACACAGTGAAGCTTGCACAGGATGGTTATATAAAATGTCTTGGTGTATAAACACAGTGAAACTTGCACAGGATGGTTATATAAAATGTACTGATGTATAAACACAGTGAATCTTATACAGGATGGTTATACAAAGTGTATTGATGTATAAACACAGAGAACCTTGTAAAGGATGGTTATACAAAGTGTATTGATGTATAAACACAGAGAACCTTGTAAAGGATGGTTATACAAAGTGTATTGATGTATAAACACAGAGAACCTTGTAAAGGATGGTTATACAAAGTGTATTGATGTATAAAACACAATGAAGCTTGTAAAGAATGGTTATACAAACTGTATTGATGTATAAACACAGTGAAGCTTGTACAGGATGGTTATATAAAATAACTTGATGTAAAAACACAGTGAAGCTTGTACAGGATGGTTATACAAAGTGTATTGATGTATAAACACAGAGAACCTTGTATAGGATGGTTATATAAATTATATTGATGTATAAACACAGTGAACCTTGTACAAGATGGTTATACAAAGTGTATTGATGTATAAACACAGAGAACCTTGTAAAGGATGGTTATATAAATTATATTGATGTATAAACACAGTGAACCTTGTACAAGATGGTTATACAAAGTGTATTGATGTATAAACACAGAGAACCTTGTAAAGGATGGTTATACAAAGTGTATTGATGTATAAAACACAATGAAGCTTGTAAAGAATGGTTATACAAACTGTATTGATGTATAAACACAGTGAAGCTTGTACAGGATGATTATATAAAATAACTTGATGTAAAAACACAGTGAAGCTTGCACAGAATGGTTATATAAAATAACTTGATGTAAAAACACAGTGAAGCTTGTACAGGATGGTTATACAAAGTGTATTGATGTATAAACACAGAGAACCTTGTAAAGGATGGTTATATAAATTATACTGATGTATAAACACAGTGAACCTTGTACAGGATGGTTATATAAATTATATTGATGTATAAACACAGAGAACCATCTACAGGATGGTTATATAAAGTGTATTGATGTATAAACACAGTGAAGTTTGTACAGGATGGTCATATAAAGTGTCTTCGTGTATAAACACAGTGAAGCTTGTACAGGATGGTTATATAAAATAACTTGATGTAAAAACACAGTGAACCTTGTACAAGATGGTTATACAAAGTGTATTGAAGTATAAACACAGAGAACCTTGTAAAGGATGGTTATATAAAGTTTATTGATGTAAAAACACAGTGAAGCTTGTACAGGATGGTTATGTAAAGCGTATTGATGTATAAACACAGTGAAGCTTGTACAGGATGGTTATGTAAAGCGTATTGATGTATAAACACAGTGAAGCTTGTACAGGATGGTTATGTAAAGCGTATTGATGTATAAACACAGTGAAGCTTGTACAGGATGGTTATGTAAAGCGTATTGATGTGTAAACACAGTAAAGCTTGTACAGGATGGTTATGTAAATTATATTGATGTATAAACAGAGTGAACCTTGAACAGGATGGTTATATAAATTATATTGATGTATAAACACAGTGAACCTTGAACAGGATGGTTATATAAATCATATTGATGTATAAACACAGTGAACCTTGAACAGGATGGTTATATAAATCATATTGATGTATAAACACAGTGAACCTTGAACAGGATGGTTATATAAATTATACTGATGTATAAACACAGTGAACCTTGTAAAGGATGGTAATATAAAATGACTTGATGTAAAAACACAGTGAAGTTGCACAGAATGTTTATATAAAGTGCATTGATGTATATAAACAGAGTGAACCTTGTAAAGGATGGTTATATAAAGTGTAATGATGTATAAACACAGTGAAGTTTGTACAGGATGGTTATATAAAGTGTCTTCATGTATAAACACAGTGAAGCTTGTACAGGATGGTTATGTATAATGTACTGATAAATAAACACAGGAAACCATGTATAGGATGGTTACATAAAGTGTACTGATGTATGAACACAGGAAACCATGTATGGGATGGTTACATAAAATGTAGTGGTGTATAAACACAGTGAAGCTTGTAAAAGATGGTTATATAAAGTGTATTGATATATGAACACAGTGAAGCTTGTACTGGGTAATTATAAAGTGTACACTGATTTTACAAAACAATGTTATGGCTCAGGTTAAGTATCTAACTTTCTAATATTTAATGTTTTTAACATTTTAATTACAAACACCAGAGAAATCCTATGTACATTATTTTTAGTGTAATTTTACAAATATATGATCTTATTCTGACATTTCTTCACATCTGTTACCCTCAAGTGGATTTAATTTCACCAGCTTTGACAGAATAATAAACCACTGGAAGTGTGAACTCAGGATCACAATTATAAACCAGTTTATCAGTTTAGCTGGAAGTTCCAACTTAGGGTCACAATCAAAAACTGGTTTATCAGCTTGATTGGAACTTTCAACTCAGGATTTGAAAACTCTTAATACTGTAAGAAACCTGATGTTCTGGTGTAACACTTGAGCGTCCACTACTTCCTTGGCTAGTGTTCTCAGCTTGAGGAAGGTTAGCTGTTCGCCAGTTGGATGCCAATTTTGCTTGCTCACGTATCCCTTCCAGCTGCTCCTCTAAATCTGGGAAGTGGAACTCTGTAGACTGTCCACACACCCTAGCAAAATCTAATACAAATTTTGTTAAAGACCAGTGGAACATGTTAAACTGAGTGCAAATATATTTTATTTTTTAAAAACAATGGCTTAGAGTTAATGTTGCTGTTGGTATACAACATGATCACTTAAGTAAAATAAATAATTAGTTATGAATATATATTTTATAGTTACTATATACTAAATACTTACTGGCTTTTGCCATTCATTTTGGCTCATTTTTAATGACGTGTTCGGGATTTAAAAGTATTATAGAAACAGGTTCGTGGTTAAAATGTAAATTAGGGACGTGTTTTGGGGTTAAGAAGTATCGTAGCGACGCGTTTTGGATTAAAAAAGTATCGTAGCGACGCGTTTTGGATTAAAAAAGTATCGTAGCGACGGGTTTTGGATTAAAAAAGTATCGTAGCGACGCATTTTGATTAAAAGTATCGTAGCGACGCGTTTTGGATTAAAAGCATCGTAGCGACGCGTTTTGGATTAAAAAAAGCATCGTAGCGACGCGTTTTGGATTAAAAGCATCGTAGCGACGCGTTTTGATTAAAAGCATCGTAGCGACGCGTTTTGATTAAAATATCGTAGCGACGCGTTTTGATTAAAAAAGCATCGTAGCGACGCGTTTTGATTAAAAGTATCGTAGCGACGCGTTTTGATTAAAAGCATCGTAGCGACGCGTTTTGATTAAAAGCATCGTAGCGACGCGTTTTGGATTAAAAAAGTATCGTAGCGACGCGTTTTGGATTAAAAAAGTATCGTAGCGACGCGTTTTGGATTAAAAAAGTATCGTAGCGACGCGTTTTGGATTAAAAAAGTATCGTAGCGACGCGTTTTGGATTAAAAGTATCGTAGCGACGCGTTTTGGATTAAAAAAGTATCGTAGCGACGCGTTTTGGATTAAAAGCATCGTAGCGACGCGTTTTGGATTAAAAGTATCGTAGCGACGCGTTTTGGATTAAAAAGTATCGTAGCGACGCGTTTTGGATTAAAAAATATTGTAGCGACGCGTTTTGATTAAAAAATATTGTAGCGACGCGTTTGGATTAAAATATTGTAGCGACGCGTTTTGGATTAAAATATTGTAGCGACGCGTTTTGGATTAAAAAAAATATTGTAGCGACGCGTTTTGGATTAAAAAATATTGTAGCGACGCGTTTTGGATTAAAAAAATATTGTAGCGACGCGTTTTGGATTAAAAAAATATTGTAGCGACGCGTTTTGGATTAAAAAAATATTGTAGCGACGCGTTTTGGATTAAGAAATATTGTTGTGACATGTTTTTACCTTCTTCAGTGTTACAACTCTTGTTTTTATTCTTGAAATTAAATGGTTCATGTTGCATATATCCTTATACTGTTTGATTTAAATTCAAAATTTTTACCCATAAATGTTAAGGAATGGGTATTTAACAAGCTACAACCCAATATGGTAACTGTTAGTACATACTTAACTCCCTGATTCTCTATGAATGCGGATTCTAATATTCTGAAGAAACAAACTGACCAATGAAGGCACCAGGAACTTTATAAACATACAAAACTTTATAATATCAAACCATATGTAACAGTCCAACAGAGAAAATGACCAACATTATAATTTGGAATAATGCAGAGAAAATGGCACAAGAATCACAAACATGCCAATGAAATATAAAAGAACTGTTCTACCACCACACAACTGATAACACTCTCATCAATCTAATACAGAAGTTAGAAAAACCTGGATATTAAAACATTCAACTACTTTAGATAATAATTAAGCATTAACCCTGACTACCACCACCAAACAAAGGTTTATCTTACACAGTGCACTGCTTTACACAGTTCACTGATAACAGCAACATATAAATCAAATCATTCTTTCCTATAAACAGTACCCACATTTAAAGCTCAATGATTTAGTCAATCAGTTGATATAATAATTTCCTGTAAGCAATGAGTACATCAATTAGTGTCATGTAAGCCAACCAGTTAATCAAAATTATCATTGATTTGATTGTCATAAAAAAAAATCACTTCATCTAACCAATTGTGTTGTTTTTAAGGATAAAACTATATAAGGGGCTATCTATAGTATATAAAATTTAGCCTTAGAAATTATTTTTTCTTCTTACTTCAGGTTTTTTTCAGCTTGTGATTTGTGAGGGGAATGAATGTCACCATTTGAGAATCTAAGGCTTGATTTCCACTAACAGGGGAGAGGATGTCATGATTTGAGAATCTAAGGCTTGATTTCCACTAACAGGGGAGAGGATGTCATGATTTGAGAATCTAAGGCTTGATTTCCACTAACAGGGGAGAGGATGTCATGATTTGAGAATCTAAGGCTTGATTTCTATTGACAGGGTAAGGGATGTCATGATTTGAGAATCTAAGGCTTGATTTCCACTAACAGGGGAGAGGATGTCATGATTTGAGAATCTAAGGCTTGATTTCCACTAACAGGGGAGAGGATGTCATGATTTGAGAATCTAAGGCTTGATTTCCACTAACAGGGGAGAGGATGTCATGATTTGAGAATCTAAGGCTTGATTTCCACTAACAGGGGAGAGGATGTCATGATTTGAGAATCTAAGGCTTGATTTCCACTAACAGGGGAGAGGATGTCATGATTTGAGAATCTAAGGCTTGATTTCCACTAACAGGGGAGAGGATGTCATGATTTGAGAATCTAAGGCTTGATTTCCACTGCCATCAAACTTATTCACCTTTTCTTTGTTATGAGAAAGCTATTGAGGCTATGTAAAAGGGAAGACAACTGGTTGGAAATCCCTGCAAACCAATTTTTTTTCTTTCTGTATTATGGTTTGAGAAACAGTGAACTAATTGGTTAATCAAATAATTGGCTTTTTGACAAAACACTTTAATAAAGCAGCCACCTCCAGGACTGAGACAAACTGGCCTGATTAGAGGGGTTCCACTGTACATAATTAGGGATTATATAAACAGAAAAAGGGACTGTGATTGAATGACCGCTTTCAAAGGGTGACCGAATCCGAGGGGTTCCACTGCAACATTAATCACTCAGCTCCACCAACAGTACCAATAAAACAGAACAAAAAGAGAAAACAATTAACCAGGGGTCAGAAATGGAACAAGAAGTGGAACACTCTAACCAGATGTCAGAAATAGAACCTAGAATTAGAACATTCTAACCAGGCTTCATTCCAATGCTGGTGCTAATCTAACGGTCATGAAATAGAAGATGGAAAAAAAAACTAATCTCTCTTAATCCTGTTAAGACACAGAATACAAAAAAAATACACTAACCTCTCTTAATTCCTGTGTAGGAATTAATCCTGTTGTCAACGAGAAGAACAAGGCCACATAAATTACTAGAATAAAGAGACATGGCTGTCTGAAGTCGCTGTGGTTGTGGAACTAAAACTCCTCTGTAAATATAGATAATTCAGCCAAGATCTGTATTATCATGACAACAGCACAGATAATTCAATCCTCTAAAAACTATAATATATATTACATGAAAACTACTCCAAACAATACAATCCTTTAAAATTTACACCATACATACCTTACAACCCAAAACAACTCAACCCTGTCAAAACTACACCATATGTACCCATCTGTAGTAATAATGTTTGGACTAAGTACAACCTCAGCCCATAAAAGGATCCATACCAGACATGTGCTGTAATAAATTTCTGCACATTGTCTGTTAAAAATAATTGTTAAATTAATAACAAGCTGAATGTAAGTTATATGATGGGAAGTAAAGATTTTTTTCTCAAAATTATAATTGTTATATCTAAGTAAATATTTTATAAATATGTCCACTAAAACTTTATCATAATCTAGTAATGATGTATGTACAGAAAATGACTACCCTATTTCAAGTATTTCATGAAAACATATGTATATTACCATCTGCTGTAAGTATTGTTTAATTAGAAGTTTGCTTGCTGTATATTTTTAACTTGTGGTCAAATGTTCTTGATAAATCCTTATAGACAGAAACATGCAAAAAAAGCTGATTCTCAAAGATATATTTCTACTTGATCAACTGTTTGACCCTCCAAATTATTAATTGTGATTGTAAAGGCAGTGAACTGTACGATGAATTTTGGGATCTTCTCTTTGGACTGTCTTACTAGTTTTGGTTTTGTTAACCTGCTGAGCTGAAGAAGCACCCTTTAATTTGTACATTTTAACAATTGAAATGTGCTGCATGTAAACCTTGTGGCTATTAAAGAGCTATAGCTGAAGGTTCAGATTGAAAAAAATTTGACAATGTTAATGTCTCCTTAACAACCAATCAATCATAATAACGAATTTCAGCTGATGATTATGACATTTCTGCACGAACAAAACTAAGCATGTGGCATACATATACCTTATGCTATTTTATTACTGATCACAATGTCCAACAACCCACCCTTAAATCTAATTGTGTGTCCAGAGTAGTGCATCATCCATTGTACACATGCATGTGTGTTCGAATAAAGTTTTGTTGCCTTATACTATATTACATTTCCCTGTTGTACACTTCCTTATTATTAATAATAATTTTACCATTCTCTGTTGAGCACACTTCCTTATTATTAATAATAATTTTACCATTCTCTGTTGAGCACACTTCCTTATTATTAATAATAATTTTACCATTCTCTGTGGAGCACACTTCATTGTTATTAACAACAACATGACGATTGTCTGACAAACACACTCGTTATTATTAACAAGAATATTGTGATTCTCTGACGAACACACTCGTTATTATTAACAAGAATATTGTGATTCTCTGACGAACACACTCGTTATTATTAACAAGAATATTGTGATTCTCTGACGAACACACTCGTTATTATTAACAAGAATATTGTGATTCTCTGACGAACACACTCGTTATTATTAACAAGAATATTGTGATTCTCTGACTAACACACTCGTATTATTAACAAGAATATTGTGATTCTCTGACCAACACACTCGTTATTATTAACAAGAATATTGTGATTCTCTGACGAACACACTCGTTATTATTAACAAGAATATTGTGATTCTCTGACGAACACACTCGTTATTATTAACAAGAATATTGTGATTCTCTGACGAACACACTCGTTATTATTAACAAGAATATTGTGATTCTCTGACGCAACACACTCGTTATTATTAACAAGAATATTGTGATTCTCTGACGAACACACTCGTTATTATTAACAAGAATATTGTGATTCTCTGACGAACACACTCGTTATTATTAACAAGAATATTGTGATTCTCTGACAAACACACTCGTTATTATTAACAAGAATATTGTGATTCTCTGACAAACACACTCGTTATTATTAACAAGAATATTGTGATTCTCTGACGAACACACTCGTTATTATTAACAAGAATATTGTGATTCTCTGACGAACACATAATTATTATTATTAACAAGAATATTGTGATTCTCTGACGAACACACTCGTTATTATTAACAAGAATATTGTGATTCTCTGACAAACACACTCGTTATTATTAACAAGAATATTGTGATTCTCTGACGAACACACTCGTTATTATTAACAAGAATATTGTGATTCTCTGATGAACACACTCGTTATTATTAACAAGAATATTGTGATTCTCTGATGAACACACTCGTTATTATTAACAAGAATATTGTGATTCTCTGACGAACACACTCGTTATTATTAACAAGAATATTGTGATTCTCTGACGAACACACTCGTTATTATTAACAAGAATATTGTGATTCTCTGACAAACACACTCGTTATTATTAACAAGAATATTGTGATTCTCTGACGAACACACTCGTTATTATTAACAAGAATATTGTGATTCTCTGACGAACACATAATTAT
Organism: Tachypleus tridentatus; assembly: GCF_004210375.1. NCBI lineage: Eukaryota > Metazoa > Arthropoda > Merostomata > Xiphosura > Limulidae > Tachypleus > Tachypleus tridentatus. The sequence goes on along the minus strand of NC_134837.1, from coordinate 72,284,638 downwards.
TATTATTAACAAGAATATTGTGATTCTCTGACGAACACACTCGTTATTATTAACAAGAATATTGTGATTCTCTGACAAACACACTCGTTATTATTAACAAGAATATTGTGATTCTCTGACAAACACACTCGTTATTATTAACAAGAATATTGTGATTCTCTGATGAACACACTCGTTATTATTAACAAGAATATTGTGATTCTCTGATGAACACACTCGTTATTATTAACAAGAATATTGTGATTCTCTGACGAACACACTCGTTATTATTAACAAGAATATTGTGATTCTCTGACGAACACACTCGTTATTATTAACAAGAATATTGTGATTCTCTGACGAACACACTCGTTATTATTAACAAGAATATTGTGATTCTCTGACGAACACACTCGTTATTATTAACAAGAATATTGTGATTCTCTGACGAACACATAATTATTATTATTAACAAGAATATTATGATTCTCTGACGAACACACTCGTTATTATTATTATTAACAAGAATATTGTGATTCTCTGATGAACACATTATTATTTACAACAATATTATGGTTCTTTGATGAATGCATTATTATTTACAACAGTATTATACAAGTGTAAACAACAAAAGCGTTAATAAAAATGTTTCATATGGAAAAAATGTGAAGTTCCAATACATATAATCACCTTTATTTCCTAATATATACTTGTGATCTGTAATAGACAAATTTCATTCACACACAGAGTCTCTTTTTCAGTAACTCCTAAAAGTATATATTTCATTCCCCAAACATTCTCTTTGCTTGAATATTTTCTCATATTAAAAGATAATAACAAGTAACTTTACTTGTTCTTCTGTTTCAGGCATATTTATCACATCCTGTAAGTGTCCCATTAGCAGTTTTTCCAATTCTGAACATCTCAGCTTGTGAAATATTTGCACAAAAAAACGTTAATTTAGAACGTATAAACTCTTACCCAACTCTGTTGGGCTTGTGCTGACAGAGCTGAAGTACATCAGCAGCTAAAAGTCTGAGATTGTGCATAGTCTTGAGCTGTGAACCTGGATACAAGATTAAAAATAAAACAGAAACTTAGCATACAGTTAGTCTTATAGTCTGAACTTAAAGATAAGATGAAAACCAACACCTAGCTGAACTCTTCTTTGCTATACATCATAGCTCTCTCCTGAACATTAATATTTTCCTTGTTTAAAACAGTATTTGCAACAGATACTCACCTCTCACACAGAAAGCTATTTTCTTTGTGTATTTGACTTAGGGATTTGAATGCCATTAACCTTTAAGCAACAACCACATAAACTCACATTTCTTGTCCTGATTTCTCCAAGCCTATTCCCTTTGCTGTGGTTTCGCTAGATAGTAGATAGGGACAGTGGGAATCTCGTTTATCAATTCATGCATATCAGTAATTAGATGACGAGGCATTTGGCTACCTTAAGAAAATCATAGTGGCAATCTCATGCAGCAAAGCTCCTCCATTAACCTCATTAGTATGAGTCATGGATTAAAAGTCATGTCATCATGTTTGTCGACTTGCATTCAAAATTTTATTGAACTACTATTTTATGAATTTATTCCCTATATTTGGTATTAAATTCTAGATTGCAATTTATATTTTAGTATTATACAATAGTTAATTTCTTAATTTAAAAGTATATATTAAAAGAACACACCTAAATATCAATTTTTGTGTCATGCTGTATGCTGAATGCAGCGTTAGTTCAAATTAGATGTTTGTGATGTCAAAATACTAAGTCTATAGTTTCATACAAATTAGAAGCTCAAATAAATGACATTAACAAGATAGAATATAAAATATCATATCTTTTTATTTTGCTGAGATATGGCATATGTACTGAATCAAACACAGAGACCTTATTCACCTCTATCTATTTTAGGAAATGGTCCTTCAGATACACTTATTTCAACATATGACATGTTAATAGCCAATAGATAACTTGTAATGTTACACTGATGGATTTCTCAGCCACTTTCATCAATGAAAAAGTTACCTCATTCTCTTGAACCAAGAGTTCAAGAAGGCAGGTTGTGTCTTTATTCTGCTCAAAATTTCACATTTCTGTGGACTTAAATTCAGCATAGTAAATACATTTGATAGATTATAATGGTATTCTTTGGCATTTATATAATACTTTATAATTTCTTGATTATTCAACAGTATATAACCTAAAAAGTATTTCATTTCATATCCTCCACAATCAAAATTTTAAAAGGCTTAGCAAGTTACATTCAGCAGCAACCGAGTTCAAAGGTCATAGCTAGAAGAAATAATTGTTTGCTTTCCTTCTTTATTTACTGTTCTATGTTTTAAGAAAAATAAGTTTCATAACTTATTTCTAAATAGTAATAATCTATATACAAATATATAATGTATAATAACTGAAATGTGATTGTATATTACAAAAAACTAGTCTACTGAAACACAGCCAAAGACAGGGTCACTTTATACAGACTAAAGGCCAGTTTTACATTATTGATATAGTAACACGAGTGCACATGCACTGTGTAATTGCAAGTTATGTAATGTTAGCCAGACACAACTGGAAAGTCAACATACTAAATATAATAAACATATAACCTTATGAGACTTAAGCTATTTAGACTAATCATTTGTATTTTATTTTTATAATCTGCAGTCATTCTAGAAAGATAAAAAGCATAATTTTATTTATTTCCTAATTTTTATGGTGGTTACAAAATTGGTGAAATTGACAGACCTCATATAGTTAGGGTAGAGAAAATAACAGATAAAATATAAAGTCTTACTGAAAACAAACATTTGAAATGTAGTTAGGAGGTTTTATAGATTTCACAAATAATATTTGCACTCAGACTAAAAATGAAACACTCAATATTTTCACAAACAAACTTTAGTAAAACTATTTCATTAACAAATCTGATATTTTCTGTACAAAGAGAAACTTGCAATCTTTACTAAAAGTCTTCTAAATTTTGTGAAGTTACACATACTACACAAAAGTTACAGTATAAATATTTAATGTGTGCGTATACAAACTCATACATATTATACCAAGCTCATCATGAAAGGGTTAATAGAAGGGCAATGTAGCCTCCTAACCCACTACCTCTTTTTGTGTTTTCTTTCCATGATCTTTATCCTATGATGAGAAAAGGAATATGAAGGGTGGGAAGAAGTGATTACCTATCAGAAATACATTTTCAGGTAAAGAAAAAGTTAACTTACAATGCAATACACATATCTTCATACATACAGTTAAGAGTCTCACATTAGTAGGATGGAGGGACTAGTGCAAAATTTACCTAAATGACACCTCTTCAGAAAACACCAAGGAGCATGACACCCATTGGTATAGGCTCAAAAGGGGCACACTCACGGAATACTGCATCTCATTTCTTCCAGATTGGAAGAGAAGAAGAGGCAAGCAAGAGGAACTCATACTGTGACAGCTGGGCACTTACAGAATCTTACACAACAGAAAGATCACCAACAACCTCAGTAGCACTGACATAGGGTAGAAGAGGAAGTAATGAATGAAAGAGACAAGGGTCTAATAAGGATAAAGAAGAGGTACAATGGTGGAGGGTAGAGTTGTGAGCAATATTGAAACAACTTATGAAAGCAAGGATTAACTGGGTAGCCTCACCTTGTATGTCAATCAAATCAGGAATAACTTCAAACAACAGGGCAAAGGATGGGGCTAGGCAAAAAATTTGAAAAACAGAAGAAAGAAGTCAAAGTTTGGATAGAAGAGTACCCCTACCTGACAATAACCATTGGCAAGGAGCTAAGTGAGTAAGAAAAGGAGAGGAAATTCTCACAGTGGGAAAGTGAAGGAATTAATAATTACCCACAAAATGCTTTGGGGCACAGACCTGAGGTGTTGGGAAGAAAGAGAAAAAGATAAAGTAAAAAAAGACCAGGGAAAGACAGGAATATTGGGGATTGGAAAGTGAAACCAACACTAACTCCTCCCAATCTTCTCTCTTTTTGTCGCTGATTATCAAGGGCATTTAAACATACTTTTTTTTAATATGAATTATAGTAATACACTAAATAATTCTTATTTAATTAAACACTGCAAGAAAGAACACAGATTAATAACATGCAAAAAGTAAATAATTTCCTATAACTCAAAATCTGTTTCTGACTTTCTAAGTACATAACAAAAATCTTTAAGATTCATCCAAGCTAGTCATTAAGTTTCTCACAAGAATGTTGCTCTCTGACTTTTTTCTCTTTAGGACAATGTCATGTCACACACATATGATAGATGAAAACCTTGACTTTCTATTAGTTATAAGTAATATATAATTTAACGTAAGAGAGAACTATTACCAAATCTTGAAAGACAGGACGTGAGAGGTGGATGTGGCAGGGGGATCTGATTTTCTATTTGATAGCTCTATAACCGAACAAAATTGAAAGCTATAAAAATTATGGTTTTTCTGAGCAATGACAATTTTAAAGCGAGTAATCTGTTTTTAATTTAAAGGGTTAAACTGCAAATTTACCACATAAATCTAAATGATTTTCAAAAATGTTCAAAGGCTATGCTTCTGACAGTTTCATTTTCGAATTATTAATTATCACAAATACATGGTAGAATTGGCCAAAATAATGCCATTGGGCTGGAAAAGAGTTAAATAAAACAAAGAGGTGTGAATTTTCTAGATAAACCACTTCAAATATAAAATCCAATAAACAGATAAGAGTCTTATGTACCTAGATGAATAGTAAAGCTTTCTTCCATAGCCATCTGATGAGTTGTCCACAGATCTTCTCGTCCTAGAGGCAAGGCTTCTGAAACTGCTCGAAGTCTACTTTGGCTGTTCAAAGGAAAAGTTAACTCATTATTCATGAATGTCTAACTATCATTGTTGCAAAGATTATAGCATATATAAAGCAGAAGTGTGAAATTAACATACACTTTCAAGAATGTTTCTTGAACACAACTTTTTTAAACCAACTTTATTCAGTAAATATACACCTTACACCTTGACTCTTTAATAGGATTGTGATGAGCTGAATGTTTATCATGTATGTCCTGATGAAAGAAGTTAAATACAAAACACTTTTTAAGTTTAACAATCTGAATCCCTTTTTTATTTCAACCTCTCTATCCCTGTTAGGCACCAACAATCTGAATCCCTTTTCTATTCTAACCTCTTTATCCCTGGCAGGTACCAACAATCTGAATCCCTTATTTACACTAACTTTTTATTCCTGTCAGGCACCAACAATCTAAATCATTCTTAATCCTAATTTCTGAATCCCTGTCAGGTAAAAAAAAATCCAAATCCCTTTTTTATTCTAACTTGTGAATACCTGTCAGTTATCAATATTCTCAACCCCTTTCTCATTCTAACATTCTGAAGTTACTTCCAGTTCTAAAATGTTGATCCCCTTCCAATTTTAACATTCTGAAATCCTTTCCAACTTTCATATTCCAAAAACATTCTTTCTAACCAAAAAAGATCTTAGTGCCAACTAAAAAATATGATTATTGATTCCACACACTTTTCCAAATTATTCTTAAACCTCTGTTTGTCTGTTCAAACTTTAAAAACAGACTTCCTGACAGGCCTCTTATGATTCCAGCAACTTCAATTCTCTGCCTAAAGCATTTTTAATTAAACTTGAATTATCTGCCTAAAACATTTTTAATTAATCAATTTGATAAATCTGAGTGCACAAATAACATCAGTGAATGCAACGATGCTACATCAAGAACGGAATCATTTCTGTCACAGAAAAAAAAAAAATGAGGAAAATTCAGTTTGTTTATTAACCCTCTCAACTATAATTTAACAAACAACTGAGGTTTTGTTAGATTTTAAAATTTCAAGAATAACTTTAATAAAAACAAAACTAACATTTTTCATTTGCTTCAAGAACACTGAGGTGTAAAATATTACTTCTAAGGCCAATGTGAATCCTAAATAAGTTTGATTTGGGCAGTATTAGGAGAGTGTCACTTCTGTTTTTAAAAAGTATTTTCCCAAATTCAACAATCTAATCTTTCTAAGTATACATCAGTAAATAAAATTATACAACTTCTCAAAGCATGCACTTCTCCAAGTATACAAATAAACAAAAAAAGAAAAGAGAGAGAGAGAGTTACGTTACATTTTCAGATCACTGGTAAACATTAGAAGTAGAATATACAAATCCTGAAATTAAAACTAGCAGGTGTGCATGTGTATAAGGAAGGGTAAACTTCAAGCAAGACCTTACAGACAAATACAAGTGAGAATACAGACATATTAAACAGGGAAAATTTTTAACTGCAACATGATTTATGCATGTTAGTGAGGAACATGAAATGCACATCCTCACAAAATATTAGGAGGACTTTATATCTGTCTGTCTGTGTGTGTGTGTGTGTGTGTGTGTGTGTGTGTGAAAAAATATAATCCTGAGGCTTGACACTGGTCAAGTAAAGGTAGTTGAAAAAAAAATATGGCATTGCATTCATCAACTGAAAGTTAAATACACATCAAAGTACTGCAACAGGCCTGTACATTTTATACAACCTTTTAAGCATAGTGGTATACATATTATGACTTCAAAAATACCTGATACATATTCATGAAAGTTGGCAAGCTTTTAGTGAACAATACAGTTATTTTGTATGATAAAAATTACTTTTTAATTAAGGATTTTTCTAAAACTTTCTCCATAATTATATGGTGTCAAAGTGTCAACTTCTTCGAGTGAATAGTGAATTCCATGCTAAGATTTTAAACTAAATTTCTTATTTTGAAAACCTCCTAAGTAAATAAAGTATTTTCTTTGAAAAAAATTATATTTTACTTATTTTCTGTACTGACCTCATAACTACCAAAATAAAGTTAGAAAATAATTATAAATTACACTTTTCTTTCTGGAGAGACCTGCAAATTGTAACAGGAAACCACAGTTGTTCATCCTATATCATATAAAGCTTGTAACAGTATGTGTGTGTTCATACTTAATTGTATTGTTTTATTATGATTTAAACACTGTCTATCTAGTAATAATACCACATAGATTGTACATGACTCAGCAAATGTGTAGATAATGTTACACTACTGAATTACGTAAAACATAGGCTGCTTGTGAGAATACCTCATGAAAACTTATTACTTTTTTTCTTTGTTCTTCTAACCTTATCTAACTTTAAAAAGTTTCCAATTTTAGTCACGTTTACAACAATAATGAAAAGAGGAGATACCAAGAGAACAAATGTCACAATTTTCATACTATGGAAGATTGGAGATTGATTCTATATTTTCTTATAAAATTAGGAACATAAAATTACATAGTATTAAAACTCTGTTTATTAGCCATGTTTTGACACCAGGTTTATTTGTAAGTAGTTTAACTGAATTTTAAATACAACTCTGTAGAAGGCTGTAACATGTACACTTTGATCTACCTGATGTGAATGGATTAAATAAAACTTAAGTATTGTTAATAAAGGAAAGAAGGTAATGGATGATAGTTTTATAGTAGTCAACTGTGCTGAATGAACCATGGGGATACAAATCAAAATAGATATCGTGTACACAAATAACAATGGTCTTAAATAACTAATATTTTGCTCATTTTGTGTTTGAATACTTCCATATTTATATAAACAGTTTTCAACTTACGTGTTTTCTCTAGAACCACCTCCACAATCATAATCTTCATGAACTTTGGTAACCCATTCTCGAAATTCTCGTCGCTGGATTTCTTTTGTTCTAGAAATCCGCTCGTTCCAATCTTCTGTTACTCTCTACCAATAGATATATAAAATTACTGCATTCAAAGTATAAATGTACTACATTTAACAAGACCCATGATGAACAATTAACCCTCTCTTTAATTTCATAAGAAGAAACAAACTTGTCCATAAACACAGCTGTAAACACACTGAACAATTACCACACAAAAAGAAGCCTGTCCATAAACACAGCTGTAAACACACTGAACAATTACCACACAAAAAGGATCCTGTCCATAAACACAGTTGTAAACACACTGAACAATTACCACACAAAAAGGATCCTGTCCATAAACACAATTGTAAACACACTGAACAATTACCACACAAAAAGGATCCTGTTCATAAACACAATTGTAAACACACTGAACAATTACCACACAAAAAGGATCCTGTCCATAAACACAGTTGTAAACACACTGAACAATTACCACACAAAAAGGATCCTGTCCATAAACACAGTTGTAAACACACTGGACAATTACCACACAAATGAAAATATTGTTTATAAATACAACTATAATCCCTTTTTACCTCAGTTTACTCAGTGTTTCACAACCTCACTCTAGTTTCCTCAGTGTCATGGCCTTATTTTAGTGTCTTAATGTGTCATAGCCTTACCTCAGTTTCCTCAAAGTGTCGAGCTGCCATGCTGTTTATATCTTGATCACTGTAGACAACACCTACTTTCTCTACGGCCATCTCCATTTCTTTAGACTGTCTTCCAATTATAAACATCAAATTTCTTAAGTACATCTTAATGTTAAAATCAATATCACATTTTAATGCTTATCAGACAATGCAAATCCATATTACTAACCTAAACTACCAACAGACTGAGCCTAGTTGCTTCATTGTGACTTAATTATGCATTAAAATAAACATGAATGTTTTTAAGATTCAAACAGTACAGAAGTGTGAATTATCTAGTAATCAGATATGGATATGGGATATCTCACCAGTACAGTTTTCACATTTCAAAGAATTTCCAAAAAGTTACACTCTCTAGACACAACATTTTCCATCATTTTCATGCACTTATCAAATATATTATTAAGAAAGCCATTCCATTTAAGTAATTTAGTAAAGACTTATACATGTATTACTAAAGGTGATTCTACCTTCTCAACAGTAATTCAAGGGTTTCTTCCTTTTCCCTCACCATTTCTTCTACTGCCATAGCATATGTGTGTTCTAAATGTAGCATAGTGTCCAATGCAGGAGAATGGATCAGACTGTGATACACCTCGGAAAAGGACGTTTCACTAGACTCTTCATCAGGTTTGGCATACATTGTATGCTCCTGTCCAAATAACATTCATAATTAAGACTGTTTTACGTGGTTTTGTGTTTTACAAAAGATGAAGCCTGTAGCAAGGTGTTCTATTAACACTAATTTAACTTTATATCATTGTTGTATTTAACTCAGTATTAACATTCATCCACCAAGGTTCTAGTACACATTATATTACATGTTCATTAATATTCTTGGAACTGCTTATTATTATTATTATTCACTTGTCATTATACCTGTAGCTAGCTATTACTCACTCCTGAGAAACTATTATTATTCACTTGTCATTATACCTGTAGCTAGCTATTACTCACTCCTGAGTAACTATTACTATTCACTTGTCATTATACCTGTAGCTAGCTATTACTCATTCTCGAGTAACTATTATTATTCACTTGTCATCCTACCTGTAGCTAGCTATTATTCATTCTCGAGTAACTATTACTATTCACTTGTCATCCTACCTGTAGCTAGCTATTATTCATTCTCGAGTAACTATTACTATTCACTTGTCATTATACCTGTAGCTAGCTATTACTACTCCTGAGTAACTATTATTATTCACTTGTCATTATACCTGTAGCTAGCTATTACTCACTCCTGAGTAACTATTATTATTCACTTGTCATTATACCTGTAGCTAGCTATTACTCATTCCCGAGTAACTATTATTATTCACTTGTCATTATACCTGTAGCTAGCTATTACTCACTCCTGAGTAACTATTATTATTCACTTGTCATTATACCTGTAGCTAGCTATTACTACTCCTGAGTAACTATTATTATTCACTTGTCATTATACCTGTAGCTAGCTATTACTACTCCTGAGTAACTATTATTATTCACTTGTCATTATACCTGTAGCTAGCTATTACTCACTCCTGAGTAACTATTATTATTCACTTGTCATCCTACCTGTAGCTAGCTATTATTCATTCTCGAGTAACTATTACTATTCACTTGTCATTATACCTGTAGCTAGCTATTACTCACTCCTGAGTAACTATTATTATTCACTTGTCATTATACCTGTAGCTAGCTATTACTCACTCCTGAGTAACTATTATTATTCACTTGTCATTATACCTGTAGCTAGCTATTACTCATTCCCGAGTAACTATTATTATTCACTTGTCATTATACCTGTAGCTAGCTATTACTACTTCTGAGTAACTATTATTATTCACTTGTCATTATACCTGTAGCTAGCTATTACTCACTCCTGAGTAACTATTATTATTCACTTGTCATTATACCTGTAGCTAGCTATTACTCACTCCTGAGTAACTATTATTATTCACTTGTCATTATACCTGTAGCTAGCTATTACTACTTCTGAGTAACTATTATTATTCACTTGTCATTATAGCTGTAGCTAGCTATTACTACTTCTGAGTAACTATTATTATTCACTTGTCATTATACCTGTAGCTAGCTATTACTACTTCTGAGTAACTATTATTATTCACTTGTCATTATACCTGTAGCTAGCTATTACTCACTCCCGAGTAACTATTATTATTCACTTGTCATTATACCTGTAGCTAGCTATTACTCATTCCCGAGTAACTATTATTATTCACTTGTCATTATACCTGTAGCTAGCTATTACTCATTCCCGAGTAACTATTATTATTCACTTGTCATCCTACCTGTAGCTAGCTATTACTCATTCCGGTAACTATTATTATTCACTTGTCATCCTACCTGTAGCTAGCTATTACTCATTCCCGAGTAACTATTATTATTCACTTGTCATCCTACCCGTAGCTAGCTATTACTCATTCCCGAGTAACTATTATTATTCACTTGTCATTATACCTGTAGCTAGCTATTACTCATTCCCCGGTAACTATTATTCATTCACTTGTCATCCTACCTGTAGCTAGCTATTACTCATTCCCAGTAACTATTATTATTCACTTGTCATCCTACCTGTAGCTAGCTATTACTCATTCCCGAGTAACTATTATTATTCACTTGTCATCCTACCTGCAGCTAGCTATTACTCATTCCCAAGTAACTATTATTATTCACTTGTCATCCTACCTGTAGCTAGCTATTACTCATTCCGGTAACTATTATTATTCACTTGTCATCCTACCTGTAGCTAGCTATTACTCATTCCCGGTAACTATTATTATTCACTTGTCATCCTACCTGTAGCTAGCTATTACTCATTTCGAGTAACTATTATTATTCACTTGTCATCCTACCAGTAGCTAGCTATTACTCATTCCCGGTAACTATTATTATTTACTTGTCATCCTACCTGTAGCTAGCTATTACTCATTCCGGTAACTATTATTATTCACTTGTCATCCTACCTGTAGCTAGCTATTACTCATTCCGGTAACTATTATTATTCACTTGTCATCCTACCTGTAGCTAGCTATTACTCATTCCCGGTAACTATTATTATTCACTTGTCATCCTACCTGTAGCTAGCTATTACTCATTCCGGTAACTATTATTATTCACTTGTCATCCTACCTGTAGCTAGCTATTACTCACTCCTCCGGTAACTATTATTATTCACTTGTCATCCTACCTGTAGCTAGCTATTACTCACTCCTGAGTAACTATTATTATTCACTTGTCATCCTACCTGTAGCTAGCTATTACTCACTCCTGAGTAACTATTATTATTCACTTGTCATCCTACCTGTAGCTAGCTATTACTCACTCCTGAGTAACCAGATTTTAGAATGATATATAAGGATCATTGCAAACAAACACACAGCCACAGTTAAAACATAGGAAACAATCAGTGGGTGCCCAAAACATGATCATCCTGGTTTTGTAGAACAATCTTTGAATTAGTGTCCTTGGTAAGACACATTTTAAGTTGTATTAAAGATTCCAATATTGTTAAGAAACTTAGAGTAACACTTTGAATGTTGGTAGTGTTCTAACAAGCAGAAGAAAATGTAAATAAAGAAACAGAACAGTTCAGATAAAGTTACCTTGAAGTTTCTACAGTGTGTTACACTACAAGGCATTACATAGACTCTTCAAGCATGGTGTGTATTACATTACAAAGTGTTGCATACACGTGTGCATGAAAATTAGTACAAGTAATTAAAAACCCTTTTCAACCTGTTACACTAAGCATGAGAGCTAAATAAAAAAGCTAAAATGTTGAAAGTACAAACCTACACACCTGAAGTCATATCTGTATTTGTTGTTAACTCCAGGCTCATGAGCAGTCTTTTATTAACATATATTTATTTTAAATTTAAGAACTAAATTTATGAGAAAAAATATATTTTATTTAAGTAATGCACTTCTTTTTTCAGGTGTTCAAAGAATTAAACCTAAAAACACAAAAGGCACCAGGAACACCATGACAAATAAACACAGATGGTGTGAATCATTATCTACCCAATCCAAGTGGCCCTCAGCAGTGAGACAAATTCTAATAATTAACAAGTTTAGAAATCTACCATGACTTGGATTGGTGATTATTGGCTCCCACCAGGGTTCTGAAGCTAACACTCTACCAACAAAGTTACAGGAGCTCACGTACTAAGTCCATATATAATTTTCATGTACTAAGGTAAATCGCACTAAGCTATCACCTCTCGGAATGCCTGACTCCATCTTTCCACTAAGGACTCAATATCAGCATCTCCTGTCTGGTAGGGTCTAATATTTTGTTCTGATCTTTCATCAAGAAACTTCTTTGTTTGTTCTGACACAAAACCCTCCAGTGAATTAAGTAAATCTGTAAGACACGAAAATATATTTAGAAAATAAAAATAATTAGGTTTATTTATTTAAAAGTACATACAAGACAATTAAGCAGATAATCAAAAGTAACTTTTACCTAAATTTGGAGTCTCTTTCCCACTATCTCCACAAGGAATAAACAATTACCTTTGGTGGGATCTTGGCCTATTGGATTTGTCTAACTGTATTCCATGTGGTTTTGCAATAGTATATTTTACCATAGGCTATCTTATTAAGTCTAAAAACATTTAATAATTCTTACCTTTAGAACTTTCAAACTGTACTGTTTTATCAGCTTCTCAATTTTAACAGGTCAGTTCTGATAATCCATTATTTTATAATAAAGAGTTACAGTAATTTCTAACCTTTATTTTTTGCCTGCTTCTTTTGTGTGTGTGTGGTAAGTATTCAAGCTTTATGATTAACTGTACCTTTCTCTCCCTTTAAATAAAATGACCATGTAAGAACTACAAGTAAAAAGACATCTGTCTGGTCAGATAAAGTAACCAATTAACGAAACAGGGTAAATAACAGTAGTAAATACAACTGTATTGTTTGGAAAAACATAATCACAGAACAAATATGGGCTTAATGTTAAAACAGTTGCTCATAAAACTAATTACCTAGTCATGTAATAACTAACACAAACATTAAGTAGTTCTTTGAACTGGTTAAATCTTTTAGAAACATCTGTAAATTTCTTTTATCACTTACCTTCTTCCACATAACAAGGAAGCTTGCATGCATCCAAGATCTGATAAGACAATTCCTTAACTGGCATCAGCAATGGAATAGTGACCATATAACTTGCTGAAATATCCTTCTGGGCATCAGGAAAGGTGAACGTGAACTCACACTCTAAAGATGTACACATGGCTGATAACTGGGGAAAAAAAGATTGCATGTTTAAGTAGCTTGTGTATAACTCAAGAAATACCAGTATACTTTGTTCATAAACAGTTCATCCTGAGATAAATTGTACCTAGCAGTTTTGTTTATAGTAGAACATTTAATCCACCCAGAATTTCATTTTCTCAATACTTAAAAGAAGTATACATACCATGTTCAGTATCTTCCAAGCCTAACAAACTCAACCTAACAAACAAATAAAAATTTCTAAATATTTATCACAACAAAGTCTATAAAACTAAAGATTTTTTGTATCCTTTCGTTCAGTTAAACATAAGTTTCATTTTGAGCTTCCAGTTTATATTTAAAACACATCAAAACTTGATAATATCTTTAGTGTATACTTTAGACTGTAAACAATTCCAGTTAGGTTTAACAAATAGGTAATGAAAATGTAAAGAACAAAGAAAATAAGAAAGAATTACACATCTGAGAATTAAACCATCAGAAATCTTTTGATAAGTCTATAATCAAAAATTACATAGAACTCTTCTATGTAGTAGGTAAGCACAGGTAAAATGAAATATATTTCACCCAAAGAAATACTAGACACACTTGGCAGCTTGTCTAAGAATTGCAAAATAAATCTTAATAATGGTGTGTATTATGAAACAGTAGCTTGGACAACACAAGTTATTTCTTTTATTACAATGATGCCAGCCTTAGGATGAGTGAAATGTGCTCCTTATAAGGGACATCAACCCCAAGGAGCACCAAAATCAACACTGCAAAAAGCAAATCTTATGCATTTTACAGGGGCACCCAAGTACAAAGTTTGCACAGGCCACAATCTTGCCTAGGGCTGGATGTGGATCAGAACATTAGTGTGAAATCTCTAAATGTCTGTCGCAGTAAAATCAAACATATATTTTAGGTTTATAAATCCTGGATCTTGTACAAAATACTGAGAATAAACAAGTGAAACCAATTTACACTTAAGTACAAGATCTCACTAACATTTCTCTAAAAACCTTATCTCTCTCTCAACAACCAGTTTTTTAATGTTTTTTGGCTATCTTAACATACACCCATCTTTCAAACTTTTTAATCTATAAAATATCTCCAATCATAAGCTTAGCTTATACTTACAATTCTGTATAAATACTTGTGCAGTTGTACATTTCTAAATCTAATGACAGTGCCAATATGTTAGTAATGGCTAATTCTGTGGAGAATATTTCAGTTTAATGAATGGTACTAAGATATCTTTCATCCAGTTGTCCAGAATGAGAAGTGTCATTACTGGGTCATATAAATTTGAAAACAGATGTACATTGAAACTGTTTAGAAAAAAACAACAAATTTAGGTTTGATTATTCAAATCTTGTATAGAATATCCAGCAAACAATCTTAAAACATACTTGTGTAGAATGTCCAGCAAATAGTCCTAAAACCTACTTTTATAAAGTTCAAATTTACTTTTAAGTGTGGAGTTATTATAACCTTGTCCAAGGTTATGGTACAGAAGGGTCTCATTTGGACTATCACATACAGTAATGATTTCTTGCATCACTTCATGAAAAATGTGAACATAATGAGAATTCTAGGGAGCTCTTAATATAACACATAGTTCAAAAACATTTATTGGTAAACAAAGATATATCTCTGTCCCATAAATTAAACAGGGGAAAATGATTTGATTGAGCACTTGGAATTTTTTAATAGATAACATTCCATAGGGCATTAAGTCAGTTGTGAAACGATATGAAAGTTTAAGCTTCTAACTTGAAAATAATTATGGTAATCAACTGAACCACTGCAAGCCTATAATATATTTTCACAGTTTTGTTCGGGAAAATTATTTCTCCTTATCACAACGTTAAAAATATTTTGTTCCTTGTCGTAACTTGCAACATCTGTACTGTTGTTATATTATTATTTTTTAAATATTTAGTGATGTAATAGTAGGTAGTATATGTTAATTTAAATTACATTTGTTTTGGTGAATGGAAAAATAATGTTACATAATGTATTTGTAATTAAAAGTTTATAGTACTAATAACTAATATAGACTACAACTTCTAATTTAACATAACTTTAAATCCAAGCGTACTACGGTTAAAAATGAAATATACACATTTCCAATTATTCCCTTTATAAATTAAAAATACACTTACCTAAGTCTGTGTCTCAATTATTAATAACAAAGGATATTAATATAAACAAGTGAAAATGCTTACCCTTTCAACAACGGTGGGCGTTATACTGAGATTGTCAGTCTTACCCCTCTATTCAGCGTTAATTTAAAGAATAGCTCAAATATACAGTGGGTGGTGTTGATTAACTTTAGGCCATCATTTTGAGATTAGAGACAGCTAGCGCTGACAACGCTGAAGTAGTTTTGCACGAAATGCAACAAGCACATTGATTTACATGCTAGTTCAATAAACTAGGCATATGTAAACAACACTTATTTACAATGAAATGAATATTGCAGAATTTACAAGAGTATTACGTAACCATTACCCTCCAGTTAAACGAATTTATACAATGATTAATATGTGATTGACAAAGAACTAAAATAAGCTCCAAGCTATATAATAATAAATATATCATACGATTGTTTTAAAATCATATGATTCCAAATTTTACATTTTATTAGCTATTTAAGATATTGTGGGTAGATATTTTACGAAACTACTGATAATCCTTGGAAATGACAACATTACTTTTAGCGCCTTTCGAAGTTTGCCTTCACTCGAAGGGCAGGCATTGCCAGGTGGTTAAAGCACTCGACTCGTAATCGAGGGTCGCGGATTCGAATCCTCGTCGCACCAAAAATGCTCGCCCTTTCAGCCGTGGGTGTGTTAGAATGTCACGATCAATCCCACTCTTTGTTGGTAAAAGAGTAACCCAAGAGTTTGCGGTGGGTGGTGATAACTAGCTGCCTTCCCTCCAGTCTTACACTTCTAAATTACGGATAGCTTGTGCAGATAGCCCTCGTATAGCTTTGCGCGAGATTCAAAACAAACCAGTATGCTCCTATCAAAATAAGAATCCATGTATGATATGGAGGGTTATTTGTTATTGTTTTACTGTTCATGGAAATCTTATGAACGCAACAAATAAAATACCTTTTCCCCTTAAAATGAAGAGAGAAAATTTTTCGTTTATATGAGTTGTTTTTGTGAAATGCTACTTAACTCTATTACCATATACAATTCAGCCCCAAAGTCAAATATTGTTTATTTAAATTTAAGCACAAAGCTACACATACTCTATCCACCATGCGTATCGAAACCCAATTTTTAGTGTGGTAAATCCGCAGATATAACGCCCCAAGCTGACAACAAAACTAGAACACTTAAAATGCATACATGTAAAAATGTAAGTAATAAACTTTAAAGTAATAATAGCATAAGTGTAAGAAGTGTGAAATATAACATTATGAAAATTGTCAAAGCCTGCGTAGTGCGGGTTGTTTATTCAATTTTATACAAAGCAAGCGAAGGCCATTTGCGTTAGCTGTCCCTAATTTTATAGTAATAGACTAGGTAGGCAGCTAAGAACAGCCACCACCAACTCTTGGGCCAGTCTTTTCATATCGAGCAGTGTTTAATATAATTTTTAAGGGGAGAGGGGATGTGAACTACTAAATCTGAGACCTACAGACCGCCACACTTGACGTAGAACTTTGTGTGGCTTTTTTTACTTTCATATTTCCCATGCAATGAATGTAAAATGTTAATGCTCATTGAAAATTGATACTGCTTGTAGAAATCACCTCCAGAATAACTGTATAATTAAAAAAGTTTGTTATGGTCGTTTTCATATTGCAAAGTTACATAACAATCCACACTTTGTCCACTGCCGAAGGTTTTGCGTTGTAAGACTGTAGACTTAGTGTTTACTCACTTGGGAAACAAACAAAATGCAAAATGTGAAATTAAATACAAATAATCACTATAGTAAATATTTATATTTTAATATTTCTTTAAAAGGGGAAACTTACTTCCTACAACATTGCACAAGAACAATTGTCACTCCTTGTGTAAACGTATGTATGTGTTTTTCTTATAACAAAGCCACATCGGGCTATCTGCTGAGCCCACCGAGAGGAATCGAACCCCTGATTTTAGTGTTGCAAATCCGTAGACATACTGCTGTACTAGCGGGGGGCAAAGGTATGTAACTAATGTAAAATAAAAGAAAATCCAAAGGAACAGTAATATTCAAATCATCAACTAATAAAAAAAGCACAGTATTCTAACTAAAAAAAAAAAAAGAAATACGTAAAACATAATGTTATAACGTATTACTTTCGTTGAAGAGGTTCTTTTATTTGATGTAAATAATTCAAATTCCAATCCATTTACATAAACAAATTAGTTTATTCCTTCCTTGAGGTTTTAACGAGCTTAAACACATTAAAATTGTAAGTTTAAGTTTACAAATGGTACCATTTAATCTTGCTCGTGAAACTACAAAGATGGTGGATCAAATAACTGAATAAACACGATACTGACACGGATCAAAATACTTTATTAAACCTTCACTGACTGAATGACTGAAAAATTGATTAACTCGATACTCATTCGCTGTTCACCGCTTGTTTATTAAATTAAAGCAAAACACACACTACACTTAACTGATAAACATATTTATAATCTACTCTTATTTTTCGATATTTTACTAGATCTTCGAGCCTACTACAACAAATCTACTTGGTCTCACATCTTGTGCCTCAAGATAATATTTAAATACCACATTAAATTATAGCTAATGACTCATCCATTCATTGAGTTTTGTTTTTTGGATATTTTATCTTCCGAGGCTCATCGTACACGAATTGGACAATGTCTTATCTTTTGTTATCACTGGCTGTCCTATCATTGGGGAAGTTCTTTCTGGATAAGTGGTCGAACGATCCCACAGGTGAATTTATCCCCAATAATCCTCTAGAAGAAGTCTCGACAGGAATTCTAGCTTCTCAAATAGTTGACTTAACCCAGCTTTCTCTCACCAACGTACTTTCAAAGATGATCATAGTGGATGACATTTGGTTTAAGTGCCTATTCTTCTGTGTTTTGTAAACCACATCACTCAATATTTTAACACTTGTAGCATATTCCAGTACCTTTTATACTTTGGAGTTTGTTTTTCTTGAAGTAATGATTGTACAGGTATACTATGTCTCCTCGGTAGATCCAGTTTTGTCGCAACAACTTCTTAGCAACCTTTCGTTTTATTATCAGCTGATTCGAGGTTTTGTCAATTAAATTTATGTATGACCTCGATGATTTTTCTTAATCTTTCCACATATTATGCATAAGACTCTTATGAATTACCATTCTCTAGACAGTAGTACAAAAGTTTCAATGGGGTACTTTAAACTTTTTCTCCCAAATAGTATTGATGACGGTGTGTTGTCGGTAGCTTCATGCATTGTTGTACAATAACCCACAAGTAACAGAAGAAGAACTTACTTTGATGTTTTCTGATTTTGACCCACATGCACAGCTAATTTACTTAACAGTGCTTTATAGCATCTATCCACCATGCCACCAGAAGATAGATGAAAGGATACTGTTCTGATTGATACATTTCCACATATAAATGTGATTTAAAATTCCATCTCCTTTTCGAGATTAAGGACATGGCTAAAATGAACTGAGTAAAGGATTATGACTTCATAACTTCTAAACTATAGCTTGGAATTTCTAACTTGGAAAATTCATTATCTGTCACAATTCCTCAAATTAAAAAGTACTTTTGAAATATTTTGATTTGCTATATCATAGGTTCAGCCCACTAGATAAATACAAAACGATTTAATGTCGTTATAGAAATATAACATTCAAATTAAGCATTACAAGCGCTTGGCTTAAGTGATTATGTGTATTATCAAAAGTATAGTAAACTAATGTTTAAGGAAACGGATATACAGAACGGACTGAAAATGTTATAATTATCCTAATATTTGTCATTGAACATAAATGGTTTTTTTTGTTTTAATTTTTGCCCAAAACTACACGAGAGCTATCTGCGATAGCCGTCCATAATTTAATAGTGTAAGACTAGATGAAAGGCAGCTAGTCATAATCACCCACCGCCAACTCTTGGGCTACTCTTTTACTAACGAATAGTGGAATTGACCGTCACTTTATAACGCCCCCACGGCTGAAAGTGCGAACATGTTTGGTGTGACCAGTATCAAACCCGCGACCCTCGAGCAACGAATCGAGCGTCTTAACCACCTGGCCTGAATATACGAGGGCTGTTCAAAAAATACGCGGACTGACGTCATAAAACAAAATGTACTTTATTTAGAAGTTACAGGTCTGGGACCCCTTCAAGGTACTCTCCTCCCCAACGCACACACTTATCCCAATGGTGTTTCCACTTGTTGAAACAGTCCCGGTACGCTTCTTTTGTAATGTCCTCCAGCTCCTTTGTCGCATTTGCCTTAATCTCGGGAATCGTCTCAAATCTTCTTCCTTTCAAGGGTCTTTTGAGTTTGGGGAACAAGAAAACATCGCAAGGAGCAAGGTCAGGTGAGTAGGGGGGGGGGGGAAAGAACAGTGATCGAGTGTTTGGCCAAAAACGCACGAGTTCTGAGGCACAAATTTCGCAGCAACGCGGTGCATCTTCAGTTTTTCGGTCAAAATCTCGTAACAAGATCCAACTGATATCCCAAACTCTTCAGCAAGCTCCCTAACAGTCAGACGTCGATTTGCCCGCACCAGGGTGTTGATTTTGTCGACGTGTGGGTCGTCAGTTGACGTGGAAGGACGTCCATGACGCTCATCATCTTCAATGGACTGTCGACCATCCTTAAAACGTTCATGCCACTTGAAACATGCCGTACGCTTCATAGCAACATCACTGTAAGCCGTGTTAAGCATAGCAAGTTTCAGTCGCAGATTTTCCAAGTTTAACACAAGATTTCACAGCAAGTCGTTGCTCCTTCAGATCATTCATTCTGAAATCCGCCAAACGAAAAAAATCACACTTCACTTAAAACCGCGTAGCTAATACACAAATGAAGATATCCGCAATCGGGTAATAGCGTCGTAATCAGCTGATCTGTGCGAACCTAGCGACACTAAGCGGATTCCACTGGAACCAACTGGAGCCGCGCAATTCAAACAGTCCGCGTATTTTTTTTAACAGACCTCGTAGACAGTACATCAATGCGTAAAGGAAACTGCACAAACATCATTATGTCAAAATACTTTGTTTTGTTTTTTAATTTCATGCAAAGCTCTCTGTGTTTGCCGTCCCTAATTTAGTAGAGACTAGATGGAAACCAGCTAGTCATCAACACGTACCGCCAACTTTTGAGATACTCTTTTACCAACGAATGGGATTGATATTTTTCTTTGAATTTTGTGATCTCTTTTCTCTTTAAGATATTCTTTCTTTCTTCTTGACTTTCTTTGCTCTGCTACTTTTTGTTTATATTTTTTCCATTGTTTTATCGTCTCTAGCAGGTTTTTATCCTACTCTGTGCCTTTGTAGTAATCTTGAATCATACTCGAAGTCCAATCCAAGCTCTGTTTTACTTTCGCCAAAATAATCCTTCATTTGTCGTCAGTTACGTAATTTTGTTCTATCTTAGGTGGGTTGTCTTGAATTATTGAGCGAAAAAAAAAATCTGAAGTCCAATTTTACTTGGAAAGAAAGAGAACCATACCATTGGGTTGAAAGTGAATGAATAAATATTATAAATAATGTGAATTATTTTGTTATTCATTTATTTATTTGTAATTTCATTACTTGGATTGAAATTCAGGCAAGGGCAGTGTTGTGGAAAACTTTAGATTGCATTTCTCTCTCTTCAGTATTGAATCCAAATCTTTCCATCATTAAGGGGAATTGCTAGGTGAAATAAATTAAAATTCGAATTTGAGAAAATGGAAAACACTATACATTAATTAAAACACTTGATTCCAATAGGGGAGTGTTTTTTTTGTTGTTTTTTTAGAGAGAACTTTGTATAGGTTCAGGTCCTTTGGTAAAATGATTTGTGATATAAACCGTATACGTTAGCATCGTTTGATGATGTCCTTTTGTAATCAGTTTTTCCAGATTTGAGTTTTGCTTAAGAATTCGATATATAACACAGTAAGTGAAATTTTGGGGAGTCTTACAATATCTTCTATGTCACAGTGAAAAATACTGTATAATAGAAACGACTTTATGGAGCCTAAAATCTGTGTAGTAAGATCTGAATACGATGTTTTTTAGAGGAAACAAATTACTTTAGATAACACAGGACCGCAAATTTAACATCATTTTAAAAGTCGTTTTAGTTTTAATAACTGATTTTCTGTAATTCAAGTATGCAGATTTTGAAAATATTATTAATTGTTTTATATTATATAAAGGTTTTTACAAACTGGGAAGAAAAACTCTTACTTAGGTCAAATTATCATTCGTTTACCACAATGAACATTTTTTTTATTATTATGTTTATTATCCTTGGGTTCTAGAAGGAATGATAAGGCTCTCACGTTGCGATTGGTCTAGAAAAATCTATAGCCAGTGGCCGTCAGTATATTAAGCCTAACAACATGTTACTTGATTTTAATTAAAATGATTCACTATATGTGTAAAAGTATAAATTACATTTTTTAAAACAATCTGTACAAAATGGAGGAAAAATGGATATCATTTTCTGATTCAGCGTACAGGAATTACTGTAGAAATTTCGAAACAATAAAACCATTGCAGGTCTGTGAAATTGAATAATAAACCAGTTATTCAAAACACTACACGGTTTACTTGTGGTTGTTTTAACTGGACCGGTGTAACAATAGTTATACTAAATTACAGTAAAGTTTATTTATGGTTTCTTTTAAGTATTGATACCTTTTAGACAACTGAGAACATTTTTTTTATGATTTAACAGAATATTTCACCTTTATTCGTCCTGAATGTTCTTTACCCTTTAATTACTCAATAATTCGTTCAATATTTACATATTTCAAATATATACAAATAACATTTATGCTCCGTAATATTAATTTGGTATAAAATTAGCATATAAAAGTCTAAAATAAGCTAGACGATTAAGGGATTAAAGTTACAAACAAATAATTTGTACACTTCAGCCATCGCAATATTCCTTTTACTCCTTACTTTAGTTCTAATGTTCATAATACTACCCGGTAACAAAAACTTTCACACAGAATCTATTATTTTTTCTTTAGATTGTTTACTGTTCTTACTTATGGCACGTAATGAATAATCAATTTTCCATAAGTATTTTAAAATAGATACACCGATAGAATGTGTGTTTATAATAATACCATGAATCACATTGTATCTTAGTTTGTTCTGTACATAGTTAATGAATAAATGTTGTATTTATAGAAGTTTCCATTCCGATGTTATATTTGAATTTCTTTGGTTCATTGCATGTGCATTACAGGAGTTCCATTTTTTAAAGACAAATTAGCAAAAATAAAAATTATTTAAGAATATGAGCATACAAATACACTGGAATGGTGTGGGTTATATTAATAATTACAAGGTAATCCAAATCAATAGACATTAAATTCTAGAATATGTTTTTAAAGAGTTATTGTTTATTATGAATATAGTAGAAACCTTTCAAAGTGAGTGAAAGCTGGCGATATGTATCTAATTTTATGCGCAATAACGTGTGGTTTGTTAAAATTCGTACAAAGATACTCAAGAGCTATCTGAATTAAATATCCCTAACTTTGAAATATTAGAGGGAAAGCAACTAGGCAAACCAATCGCTGCTACTGTCCTACTGCCCTTTATTAACGATACATAAATTGAGAGTCAATCGCGTTAGTTATCACACCACGTGTATTAAGATGTAAAAGATTTGGTGACTAACATTCACGTGTATTTTGTACTTTAGTGTTATTGTATAACATTATTATGGCTCTAAATTATCCACAAAAACATAGCAGTAAAAGATGTGTTTGGGTTCATTTATTAGAGCGAAAATCAGTTTATGTGGTCAGCCACTTTGAAAAGTTTTTCTCAGAATCTTGTATGGGCTTTGTTATGTGATACAAGCAACAGAGTTTATTAATAACAAGTAAAAAAGATTTCCAAAGTTAAGTATGATGTAAGGATGGCGATGTCAAAAAATTACAGAAACAAAGTAGGGATGAATGGACAAAACCATACAAAGTCCTTACATAAATAGTCAGTAAATAGTGATTCAATCTTATGACACTATAAGTCTGTATACAACTATTCAGTTTAAATGCTTTTATTAAAACCTGAATTAATGCAAGTGAAAGGAATTCAGTATTTAGTTGTAGATAAAAAGTTATTCTTGAAGATATTTTTCTCCTAATGTATTGGTGTTTGTACAGTTTTGTATATCCATCCCTGCTTTATTTCTGTTCTTTTTGATGTTGTTGTCATACTTAATTTTGTAATTTCTTGTTATTGGTTTCACCTGTTTTTTAAAACAGTTACATTGAAGTATGTTAAGAAGTAAACAGTTATTTTATTTTTATAATTCAGTGGTAATATATATTGTTATTATCATATCAGTTTTGTCATTTCTTTCTTCACTTGTACAATACTCTAAGGTATTGTTATTACAATATACAGCTGGTTACAATATATTATAAATCATCACTGGTCATAATTTTGACTTCTTGGAACTTAATGTTAAGGATCCTACAGTAAGGAGGGAACATATAAAAATGTATAGCTGTATCATCAGATATTCATGTTTGCATTCTTTTTGGTACTGCTATTCCTATATAATTTTACCCTTACAAAATGTTTCTTATTACCTGTTTTGTGACTTCTTCCCCTCTGATTGAAGAATACAGAACTTCTGTGTGTGCAAAATAAAACTGAATGTTATATGTTTCTCTCCACTCACTCCATAACAGATGGGTTAGCTCCCTAATGACATTGAATGTATATTACAGAAAGCATTGTGTATTATACATGTTAAAGTCATCTCATGTTCATCTATTATTGGCTAGTAGTTCCTGTTACATTATGTACTTAAGCCTTTCAAAGGAATGGCATACTTCTATAAGTTAGTTCCCAGTTATCCAATTCAGCAACACTTTTTGATGCCATTGGAAGTCTCACAAGATATCAAACATTTAAAATAGTAACTCAACTGTGGCAGTTATTTGTAAGCATCACAAAATAAAAGTGTGAATGTGGCAGCCATTTTTTCTCATCCTGCCCCTACATACTAAGCACTACAGTGTTTAGTAATACAAGGAAACATATATAAAATACTGACTAAAAATATCTTTTGATGATAAGAAACCTTCCAAAATATTTTACTTGTATATTATTAACCTCTCAACCTTTGAACTTATTTACTGTAAAGTTTTGTCTTTCAGAATTTTAATGATCTTTAAATATTTAGCTTACTTTCCTATTTGTAATACTGATAGTAAAAGTAATATGGTTTTGTACCAATGCAGTTTGTTGTCTTTCAAAATCCTGTGTGCTTACTGGAAAGATATACACATTCTGGTCAAAGCATTTAGAAAAAATGTTTGTTAGTTTTTCAGTTTTGCACAAATTGTTTGTTTTTGAATTTTGTGCAAAGCTACATGAAGGGCTATCTGTGCTAGCTGTCCCTAATTTAGAAGTGTAAGACTAGCAGGAAGGCAGCTAGTCATCACCACTCACTACCCACTGCCAACTCTTGGGCTACTCTTTTACCAACAAATAGTGAGATTGACCATAACATTATAACATCCCCAAGACTGAAAAGGTGAGCATGTTTGGTGTGATGGGGAGTCAAACTCATGACCCTTAGATTGCAAGTCAATTCCCCGACCACTTAGCCAGACCAGGTTAGGCCAAGAGAGAGAGGAGAGATTGAAAATCGAGAACAAGAATACAAACCGATACTGACAAGATGACCCAACAGAAAGAAAAAGGACCCAAAATGACAATGGGGTTAGCAAAGTTAGGAAAAGGTTTATAAGTATAAAGAGACATGACATCAGAAGGTTCCATGGACTATGACAAATTAAAAGTGGTCTTGTTGAAATAATGTGAAGAAGGTTCAGAGATGTCAAACCTTACACTGGAGAAACTGTACTTTATTTGTGGAATGTATACAGTAATACTTTACAAGATAAGACTGACATGGCCAAGTGTTTAAATAATTCTGAGGGACTGACAGATCTATTAATATGTGAATAGTTCATGAGCACGTGCTGAATTGACATGTCACTGTTCCGAAAGCAGAGTACGCCAAAAGATGTATATGAGATGATCAAGCTGGTAGAATAGTATATGGAAACCCATGGAGGGAGCATAACTCTCATGTCCAAGAATAAGCACTTAAAATAAAAACCAGAGGTGGCTGACAGAAATAGGACTTCAAGAGTCCATCAAAGGAGACCAACAGACAAATGGGAGAAAAGATACTATATTTGTTATAAAATAGGGCACACTATGAGTGAGTGCAAATCCATTACCAACAAGCAACAGCAAAAATATAAACATAAACCAGCTGGAGCTACTTATAAAAACAGTGCTGATAAGAAACACATCAGATTCACCACAAGAAGGAAGTGTCATTTCCATGATTGATCAGTGCACAATTAATGATCAGTTGGCATCAGCAAATGGATCAACAGTGCTAGTAGTGATTACAGCATGTTACAAACACTGAGAGGTGTCAAAAAGTCACAACATGCTAATATCTTAAAGACAAAAAAGTGAAAGTTCAATGAGACATTTGGTGTAGTAGTGAGAACCAATCTAGTATCTCATAACCAGATGACAGGCAAGGTTTATCTGTGTATGCTGACTGATAGGAACAGTGAGAATGCTTTCCATAGCAAAGACAAAATGGATACTCCATACCATGTAGGAGACCTTGAGGCCATGTGTATGTAGGCACAAACATACAATTTGGTGATTAGAAACATACCAGGTACTAGAAATTTGGAGTAACTAGGCAGAAAGAAGATTTATGAGGCATCTGCAGTCACTGCTATAGCTCAAGAGAAGAAAATAAAGCAAGACATTAAGTCCTTGCAAGTATAAAAGAGCGACATCCAAAGGTAGGCATTACTCAAGAAAGACTCAAACACAATACAAAACAGAATGAGACTTACGAAACAGAAGACCATGAAGTAGTAGTGTACTGGACCTATCAACACAGTTCTACTGGTGAAACTAAACACACTGAAGGCAGTAAGAAGTACTTATATAACAAGAACATTTTGATGTTGAATAGAAGTCTTAGTTCTGCTATTTGCAGCCAAAAACAATGGCAATAGCCTTATTTGGCAATGGAAAGGAAATTTTGCTGTACAGGAAATGGTCAACGGATAGCACTATGAGGTTAAAGTAGATGGAATGACCAAGGGCAACCATGAGAATTTGTTGAAGAGGTATTTGGAGAGAGAATAAGGATGATGAATGAAGCTATTAGGTAGAGATGAACATAGTAGATGTGGCTGTCACAGAATCAGAATATGAAGACAGTAACTTTCTTAAAGATGAAGATTAACTAGGCCTAAGATCACTATGTGGGAACAAGACATACAAGAACAATGGCATAAGTTATATACTGTAGAAATCTGGATTATATAACACAATAATAACTAGCCATAGAAATTTTGGTAAATAAAAGTAAGATGGTAAAGATTTTAACTTGGAGTTTAAAGGTGTAAATTTTACTACAATGTTAAAGTAGGCTTAGTATGTATAATGTACTTTAGGCTTAGGTATATTTCAACTTGTAAATCATAAAATAGAATAGATACATTGCTGTGTTGAATGAATAAAATATAAAAACTAGTTTACTGTTTTATGGTGTTTGAAGAATTCATTTGTTTACTTAAACTAAGGTCCATTAGATCAAATTCAGCTTATACTGTTATAGATATCTTATAAATCAGGCTGAATACATTTTATTTTTAATGTTACTTCTTTAGGTTCCAAATCATTAGGATCTGAGTTCTATATAATTAAAGAAAACGTTATTATTTTAGCATGATGACAAAGAGCAATAAAAAAGTACTATTGGTTCTTAAACATTAGATTTAACTGTAACAGTGTTAACAATAAACTACTGGTATTTAACATTAAATATGTATTTTCAGACTATAAGCATAAATACAATGATTAAGACTAGTGAAGAAGTTAAGTGTTAACACTTTGTTAGTTGTAATGGGTGCAATGAGTTGGTTTTATTTCACAACTCAGGACTGACATGTACTTTTAAAGGTAGTGATGAAGATGTGCAATTTTTTATGTAGAGTTTGTGAGTCAGAGGAAAAGTTAAGAGGTTATCCTAATCAAAGAGGCAATAAATAAAGAGAAGTGTTGACTGTGAGAAATGCCAGTAGGATTTCAGGAGGAGCTTATGCTTTTATGTGCAAGGAATACATCTCCTAACAATGACTTTCAGGAAGTTAGAAAGGGTACTATTAGGGTTAAAAGTAGTGGATTTAGTTATAATGGGCATGTTCTACTGAGCAACAAATGTCAGCCTTTGACTTTTGTAGATGGCAAAGTATTGGAAATAAAACAAAAGCGTCAGAGAAGGATGGTGATGATACAGAGGTTATAGTTATATGTAATTCATTAAAAAGGCATGTAGATAAAACAGTTTATGGGGTAAACAGGGAGAAAAAAATCATATCATGCTACCCAGGTGGCAAATGGAAGATATTACTGATAGAGCAGAAATATAATAAAGAGAGCTAGGAGAAATGCAGTTTTTTGTAGCACATGTAGTGGCTAATGATGTAAGGAAAGGTAGGTCAGAGGAGCTAATTAATAAGTACAAATGGTTGATAAAGGCATTTAACCCTTTCACCATGGGTCAAATGGCATGCCATTGCATTTGTTGACTTGCATTCAAACTTTTATTGAACAATTACTTTATGAATTTATGGCATTATGTTTGATATCAAACTCTAGATTATGACTCAAATGTTCATGTTATATGTTACTTAATTCTTTAATTTAAATGGAAATATTTTAAAGACTCGTCTAAACTTTGATTTTTGTGTATCACATGGAATTTTGAATGCAGTACTGGTTCAAATTAGATGTTTGTAACGTGAAAATACAAACTCTATAGCTAGAATATAAAATAAAAACCTCCTATCTTTTCTATATCCTAAAATATCACTAATGCACCAAATCAAACAAAGTTGCCCCATTCATGTTCTTTGATTTTTTGGAAATGATTCCTTATATACACTTAAAAATACATATGACATGTGAATAACCAATCAAAAACTCAGAATATCCCCCAAGCAGTTTTCTCAGCTATTTTCAAATATAAAAGTGTCATCTCTTTCTTTCAAGACAAACCTTTGTGCTGGTAAGTTGAGACTTTATACTGTTTGAAATCTCATATTTATGTAGACCCAAATACAACTCAGTTACTAAAAGTGATAAATTATAATGGAATTCTATGGTCTCAATGAAGTCATTATGATTTTTTTGGTTAGTTAAGTGTATATATATAACCTAAAAAAAGTATTTCATTTCACATCCTCCATGTATGAAATTTTTTACGGCTTAGCACTAGTAATCTACAACAAGCAGCAACCGAGAAAAAGGTCGTAACTAGAACTAATAAAAGAAAGAATTGTTTGTTTCATTTCTTTATTTACTGTTCTATATTTTAAGAAAAATAAGTTTAAAAACTGATTTATAAATAGTAATAATGTAACTGAAATGTGTCTATTTACAAAGTACTCTAAATATACTCATATACTGCAGTTGATTATTTGTGATTCCTCTATATACTGGTATATGTTTTATCACTGTCTTTCTATACTATTAGTTTCACAAATAGTCCTGCCCACTTGGTATTTATATGCATAAATTTGAATGTGTGTGTTTACAGGCTCTCAAGAGATCTGTAACTCAATTAATACATTAAGGTATATATGATATTCAAGAAATCTGTAACACGTTACATTATGGTATATTTGGGACTTGTGTATGTTCAAATGCAATACTTACATTTGACATATTGCTCATTTATAGTATATTTTGGATTTGCATGTATGAAGATCTCAAAATGTGTGTAACACAATGCTTATAGTTTGCCTACTGTTTAACTTGTATATTATGTAAGCAGTGTATGAAGAATAGGTGAATAAACACAAATATTTTCAGTGTGTGTATATATGACTTGTAAGATGTTTTCTACTTTTTGTTTCATATACTTCTGAAATTAATTCATAAAAGTAAAATGTTCTGTAAATACTGTTTTATGTTCTTGTGTTAAGTACTGTAATCTTTTGTGTTCAATGGAACTACAGGCAGAGAATAATGAAATCTCTCCTAATAATAATATAAAACTAAGTTTGGTGAAAGGAATAACATTTAACATGGCTGATTAATGGCCATTTTAACTGTATTACCTGTAATATATGCCAAAAATGATATAAACATGCATTGTCAGTGATTATGGAGGTTAAGACATTGTCCTGGATCCTAAACTCAGTTCTATAATGGTTTGGCAGCTACCATTAATATTGCTATGTTGGCTTTTTTACCACCCACAAATGATGGTGACTCTGGATAACTTTTGGCTTATCACATCGTCTAGCATCTGCAATGTATCTTTCAAGTGTCTGCCTCAACTTCCAAAGGCGAGAGAAAGAAGAAGGGATATTCTTGGGCCATTGTTCAGTATTTTCCTGGAGACAGTGTCATTCTATCTGTCATGGTGGATTCAACATCACCTGGGATGGGGGTTTTCAACATGTCTTAGTGAAAGTTGAAGCACTGCAATGGCTGTTAGATGGTGTTGGCACAATGTAATTTCTGCCCAGTGCTCTGAATGTCAAAGTGAAGAAATTCATCCAAGTGTGGGTAAATGGTAGGAGTAACTATGACTCTATTAAGATCATAGAATCTTAAGATCATAGAACATTTGCTAAGCACTGTCCTATGGAGGTACCTCCCTTTGGTATCACTTGATACAGAAGAACTTATAATTAAACCTCTGCACACAAAGAAAGAGAACATTAAAAACCCACATTCTGGCCTCGCCACCCACCACATGTCCAAGGGCAGGGGAAGTCATCCCAAGGATGGTGATCCTTCAAACCATGATGTGAACTTACCGAACTCATCAGTTATTTGGGTACATGGTAGGGGATTGCATCTCTACTCTGTATTTGCATTTTCTAGGGACTTGGCTGACCCTATATCAAAGCAGGCCATTTTTATAAATGGAAAGTCAATTAATGAGTAAAAGCTATGGTTTGGCATTCCTGGGGTGCTAGGGTGGCAACTAAACCCAAGCTACTTTGCACCAACCAGGGATGGTAGCTTCTGAGTGACCCCCAGCAGTGATGGACAGGATTGCCTAAGATCAGGAGTAGACACAATGAGTAATTCCTGTTCTGATGCGGGCTCACATACCTGAAGTGAAACTGGTGAAATTAAACATGCTACCACTGGAGGTAGGCACAGAACTATTGAAGTGGATGGCATAAGTTACATCACCTCCCCTTCCAAGGTCAGTGTCAACCATACCACTACAGTGGATGGTAATTACCGATCTGTGTCCTATAACATGTTGTATATGAACACAACATCATATACCGAAATAATGTCTGAAAACATAAGAGAGGGAATTCATATTGTCTCAAATGTGGGTATACAATCAAAAGAGAGAACATGTAATTGTATATAACGGTTAGCACAACTGTGTTTGTTGCCCTTCCCTGAAGAAAAATGGCATGTGATCTATGTGCACATGAGTTTATGGCTTTCACATGCTTGCAGCCCATCAGGCAAACATACAGAGATCATTGGCACAGGCATGCTGTAAATACTGTGAAAAAAAGTATAGCAACCATCATGCTATTGCCTGTCATCTACCAAAATATCCCTATCAGCAAACTCTTATGTTTGCAGCAGATACTGAGAGCTTTGACTGTGATATTTGCAATATGAAATTCAAAATAAAAGCAGGACTCTTTCAACATAAAAGACACCAGCATCCAACCACTATAAATGCCAAACGAATAATATCCCAAGGAGTCAGGATGACATCCGAGTGTCCTCACTCAAATATAAAGTTTTATATTTTAGTTGTTATTTTCTCTACCCTAACAATGTATACAGGCTCAGACCTCCCCTTGATCAACCTTGTAACCACCATGAAAATTCAAAACATATTTAAATTACTTTTTTGATCATATTGTTCCAGACAACTATACACTATTTATTCTTACAGTTACATCTAATTCAAATTTCCCAGACATTTAGACATACAGCTTTAAAGCCACTGAGATTAGCACCAACACAGATTATCTCAGGAGGGAAGCTTTTTTATAAATAAAATATATAGTTAACAGCATGCATGGTCAACTTACACACTGCTCTCATTAGATGTAATTGTATTACTGATAGTTTTTAATTTAGTTATTTTTTAATCAAACCTAATAAGTTTCTCATTTTTACATTTTAGTTAGAATTATACTAACAAATAAAGAATACATATAACAAAACAAGAAATTTACTAGTTAAACATGGGTCTTGTATTTTTTGTTTTTAATCCTCAAAATCTCCACTAAAGTTACTCTTACAATTTGTAGAATGTTGTTATTAGTTTACGTAATTTTTTATTGATATTAAATATACCTGTTTAAAACACAAAATATTAATACACAACAAAAAAGACAATGTCCAACTATTTTTCTTACCTTCTCAATGCCCTTGCATGGTCAGGTGGTTAAAGCACTCGACTCGTAATCCAAGTGTTGCAGGTTCGAATCCCTGTGACACCAAACATGCTCGCCATTTCAGCCATGGGGCATTATAATGTGACAGTCAATCCCAATATTCATTGGTAAATGAGAAGTCCAAGAGTTGGCAGTGGATGGTGATGACTAGCTGCCTTCCCTCTAGTCTTACACTGCTAAATTAGGGACAGCTAGCACAGATAACTCTCGTATAGTTTTGCATAAATTTCAAAACAAACCAATCGATGAAGTATTAGCCATACTAAATTGAACCAGTAGAACTCAAAACTGTTTTTGATGGTAAGCTAATCTCTTGAAAAATGCAGTAACTTAAAATCAGTTTCCACTGGTTATAAATAATCAAACAGAAAATGTACAAGAAAATTACCTGTATTTTTAAAGACAACATGTGTTAAGAGAGGTATGGCATATAACTGATTAAACAAACCTGGTGAAACATTGTGGATAAAATAAACAAAAGTTTTACAAAGTACAACTAAGTGTGTGAAACTTTATTCTGTTAAATTATCTCCATTGGTAGTTTGATACTAGCTGATTTTATTCATTAGTGCAAGTCTTACATACATGTGAAATTACACCTATGTGTATAAATCTTTTATTTACTTGTTTCTATCTCAATAGGAAAGGTAATGTCTTAAAAGATAGGGCTTTACAACTGTTCTGTATTACTTAACGTATCAATGATCTAAACAATAATTTATTACATGCACTACTTTATAACATTCTTACACAGAAGGAGCACAACCTTACACAGTGTAAATGAGAGGCATTTTGATTTAAAAATGTGTAACATCAGTTAATCTATTCTTACAATGTGTACATATATATATAGTATTGAATAGCATTTTGAAATGACATCTGGCAGTTTGAAAAAGTTGCATTAAATAATAAGTAAAGACAAGTGATGTTTGTTATATATGACTGGACAGAAAAAAAATACTCCACCTGTAATTGTTTTATAACATTTCTAAAGAGATACTTGTATTTTAGGAATAACTCCACATTTGTGGGGACTATTGGAAATAAAAACCTTACATAAACATTAGTGAAAATAAAATATTTGCAATTATTTAAGGCATGGTTTGAAAACTATAGAACCTTGCATTGTCACAAAACTATAGAAATAAATAATTCTTTAACAGCAACAAGCTTGTCCTACCTGTGTAGAATGTAGCAACACTTAAGAGGATCATATCGGGTGTTTTCAAGAGGTGAAAAGATCGAACTGAAATATGAAGATTTTTTTGTTTTCACACTTTAAAATTTAGACTGATAGAACATTTTAATTTAAATAACTTGTCATTTCCTCATGTTGTTGTTTTGAATTAAGCACAAAGCTACACAATGGGCTATCTGTGCTCTGCCCACCACGGGGTATCGAAACCCGGTTTTTAGAATTCTAAGTTCCCAGACATACTGCTGAGCCACTGGAGGCATTTCCTCTTGTAAAAATGTTTTCATAAAATGTTAATAAAGTTACCTAGAAACATTTTAAACACAGTAGTCCCACGTACAATGACTTATGTTACCTACCCATTAAATACTGATATCTACACAGTTACCTTTCAACTTTTACATTTTTAGAATTGAGTTTCATACTAAAATCCTGTCCTTGTTAAGTATAAACTCATGTTCTCAACAAAACATGTTACTTGATTTCTAAATGTTCTTTACACATTGCTGAGCATCTATAACTTACCCATACACCTTCACTCTCCCATCTTCCATGTAACTTATGGCACAAGATCAGGAATCTTCAATAAGCTTTCATTTCTCATCAAAAATTAATTTCATCAAAAGTTGCAGTCATTTTGAAAATGTTAATGTAAGTAAGATGGGGGGGGGGGGGGGGAGGTAATACAGAAGTACCAATTTTAAATTTATTTTAATACTATAAATATAAAATTAAAATCAAGTAGAGTTATCTCTTGAAAACTGAAAGTCAGAATACCAATGCTGTAGCATAGAAATATAAAACTAGAAGCTACAGAGAATATAATAATAGGCTACAAGAAATATGTAGAGTTAGTGTAGAATCCAGAACCTGAAAATAAATCAGAGAAATGTAGTCCAGGAAGAATGACTGGAGCAGATCAGCTTTATAAAAAGACTGGATTTAAAGAAACTTAGAAAGAAAACATTCTTTTCAGAGGTTACTTTTGTCAGTTTTCCTGGTGTATTAAACCTATGGAAACAAGAATGACATACATAAGTAGGGAGAATACTATGTCTTGCTCTTGCAACAGAAGGGTTCTTAGGAGAGCAGTCTAGAGCTGTACTATAATCTCACTCCATTCATATATAGCAACAGCCAAGGAGTCACACAATCAGTCAAATAAGTGGATGTTTATGGAGAACAATAGAAGGACACAAGCAGTCCTCAAGGATGGCATCAACAACACAGGGACAATATCATGGCTGCATATGCATATTTAACCCTTGGCAGTAATTCATTTTCTTGGGTAGTTTTTGGCTTGAAAAATAACGTCTACTCGAAATATTGCTACAAAAATTCCTGCCATAGTTTTTAAAGGTGATATTATCCAGAAGTCTTGTTTCATTTATATATAGACGAATTATAATGTATAAATATTCATGGATTAAACACACATTTTTCAGTTTAAATACATCAGGCATATGCATAGCACAACACAAGTAATTATTCTAATTGCATTTCGGAAGCTATTTTAGCAATTAAAACAATAAATCTTCGTAGCACTATACCTTGATTGTTTGTTTGCTGGCAAAAAACACTGATATATCGCTAAAATCAGTATCAAACATGCACTTCATTCTGTTCTGTAAGATGTGTGGAAGGACTAACTCATATTTCGTCTGCTGTCTAGTCTCAAGAGAAAGACTTACATAAATTAGCCGGTCGCCAGTGCCCATCTTGGGTGCCAACAAATGGTAGGGGTGACGGTGTACGATGGTTATGAGCGATTTGCAGCCTTGTATGGTAATCTCTGCTGATTTTTTTTTCCTTTTCGTGTCCAAAGATAAAAGGCATTTACACAGCTGTTGTTGAACAACATGTGGGTTAAGGCGTTCGACTCATAATCTGATGGTCGGGGGTTCGAATCCCCGTCGCACCAAACATGCTCGCTCTTTCAGCTGTGGGGGCATTATAATGTTAGAGTCAACCCCACTATTCGTTGATAAAAGAGTAGCCCAACAGTTGGCGATGGGTGGTGATGACTAGCTGCCTTCCCTCTAGTCTTACACTGCTAAATTAGGGACGGTTAGCGCAGATAGCCCTCGAGTAGCTTTGTGCGAAATTCACACACACACAAAATTATACTTTTCGTACGATTTTGTAACTCACGGTCAGTGTCATAGAATTATATTTGTGAAAATCTGGACGTTCACTTTCATTTAGTAATAACGGAGACACAAATTGAACATTTGCTCCTATATTTGCTTCACTTCTGTTTCAATAGGAATACTTATCATGGCAAGGTCACTACTGTATTACCTGATATTTGTCAAGAAATGTGTACACCTGTTTTTACACCCAAATTCAGCATTACTGATGTTAAATCATTTATGTAAAACTTCTGGGAGATTTTCTTCAGACTCTAATAAAACACGCCCACCTTTGAAACACTGTTTTTCTTTCCCCTGGAAATAGATACGCTTTGCAATGTAAACAGGGGTCTAGATCCCATAACATATCACAATTGTGAGTTTAAATACAAGTTTCATTAAAATTATCGAAAAAGCATTTGATACCAAGCAAATAATGTGCTTTATTTACCTCACCACATCTTTTGTTGTCACGCGCCTTTTGCTGATATATAGCTACTATTCTTTCTTCAGTTTCGAGCATGCGTCGTTCGTGCCCACGTTTACACATTCGTTGAACTTCAACCGTCGTTTACTGCTTTCCCTTTCATCGCGATAATGACAGTTTACACAGTGATCTACTTGTTATAGATTTTCGTTTACCTTCACTTTCTGGCATTCTAAAGTTTGAACACACTTCGAATTCTTGAAACGACGCGTATTTGAAATATAACAATATCACACAAATAAAAGCAAACTACACAATATAAGACGAAACTACCAACTACATCTACAAACTAAATAAATGTGAATAAATATCTCGGGTTGAGTGCTTTAAGAAAAATCGTATTCAGTAAAATGTAAAATTCAACTATTTTTTCGAATCTCAAAATGCACTATCAAGGAACCGGAAATGACGTCACACACTGCACCCTGTGTGTTTGTGAACTTCAAGAGCATCGGGCTGTCTGCTGAGCCCACCGAGGGGAATCGAACCACTGATTTTAGCGTTGTAAATCCGTAGACTTACCGCTTTACCAGACGGGGACATATAAGTCTGTCTTTCGTTGGTTTAATGTTTGCGTATTTATGTAGGAAATTAATATCTGTTAATTTTTTAACTCATTAACATCTGTCTGTGGGCTTACAACGCTAAAATACAGGTTTCGATACCCGTGGTGGGTAGAGCACAGATAGCCTATTATGTAGCTTTGTGCTTACTTCAAAACAACAACAACAACTGTACTGTCTGTAATTATTTGTGTGTGTGTTGATGGTACATTGTCCAAGCAGGACAGGCATATTCCATTACCAGGTCAATGTATTTTTTTATGTGACTTTTGTGATAATCTCTTAACATAGTTTGGCCGTTGGAAAGTTTTATTTCTGATTTGAATGATATAATTATTTTACGTTAATTTTGAATCTTAACTTATATCGCCCCTAGTGGCTCAGCGGTATGTCTGTGGACTCACAACACTAAAAAGCGGGTTTCGATACTCGTGATGAGGAGAGCACAAATAGCCTCTTGTGTAGCTTTGTGCTTAATTCAAAACAGCCACCTAAGTTATATCAAGAAATTTTATCTTTGTGATGATATTTATTATTGTTCCATGTAAATATATTTTAGGATAATTTATTGGTATTTTAATCATTTTGAAGCCTATTAGGCCCCACTTTTCGTAGGAGTGTTAAGTGCTTGATGCACGCTCACTAGTTGAAGTTTAACGTCACTCAACGTCAATAACGAGTATGCCCCCCGTGAGCATCAATAACTGCTTGGCATCTCCTGCCCATGGAAGCGATGAGATGACGAATCACATCCTGTGGAATGGCTGTCCACTCAGCCTGCAAAGCTGCTGCAAGCTGAGGTAGAGTCTGCGGTTGAGGTTGTCGCCGTCGCAGACGTCGGTCCAACTCTTCCCAAAGATGTTCGATGGGGTTTAAATCTGATGATTTGGAGGGCCAGGGAAGAACGTTGATGTTATGGTGTCTCAAGAAGACAGTGGTGAGTCGGGCTGTGTGAGAACGGGCGTTGTCATGTTGAAAAACGTCGTTGACGTTCACCATGATGGGTTGCACATGGGGCCTAAGAATCTCGTCGACGGTTGCGTACGGTCTGATCGGAAATCCTACACAGCCCTGGTATGGTTGAGGCAGTAGACGTCGCAGTGGTGGTCCTATCCCGAAGGTGACGTAACCGGGTGTAGCGATCTTGTGCGGGCATGGTCACACGAGGTCTGCCAGATCGTGGACGGTCACGAGTTGATCCATGTTGTTGGTGACGATTCCATAGCCTTGTGATGGTGCTTGGGTGGACATTCACAGCTCTGGCAACATCTGATCGAGATTCGCTTGCTTCCAAGCGACCAATGGCGTTGTTGCGTTGTACTTCAGTCAGTCTTGGCGTAACTGTATTGCGTGTCGGTGGCTTAACACTGAGCTATGGAAACCGAGAACCCGTCACTTTTATAGGGATTTTGCACATGTTGCACTTGCAGAACATGCAGATCTCTCAAACAAATTTATTGGACACGAATGCGTTTTGGCGAAAAATCCGATGTTTTCCTCCGTTTTCAAAGTGCACAACTGTTATTGTCATTTTGGTCTGACAATCAGTGTCTTAACACGTGTAACATCACATACTCTGAGCTTGTAACGTTATTACATATATTTCTCTTTAAAATAAAAAAAATATCCCTTTTGTGTTTCTTTTTTTGAAGAGTATATATAGGCTCTCCTCCCCGAGACCCCTAGACACCCGGGCCCCGGAGCACTTTCCCCCCTAACCCCCCTTCTCGTCGGGCGTGTCCACTGCTACTATTCAATTAATGTTTTAACTTCAAATTTTAAGTCAGGTTTTGAAATTTGTGTATAATTACGTAATTAGTTTTTGTTTTGTTCTTGAAATTGTATTCGGGCCAAACTTATTGTTATTTACAAATTTACATGCTGTTACCAAAAACCACATATCAGAGAACGTATCAGAGAAGGCGGTGATGTAGAAAGAGGTCAGTTTATACAAGTGAGTGTATACGTTGTACTGTGCTCTGGAGACTATTTTTTGATTTGATAACGTGTTAACTTCTTTTTTTCGTTCACTAGTTGCATAGCGTGGTGGGTACGCAAGACGTATGCTTGCTCCTTGTGTTTGGATTCCGTATTGGTGTTATTCACAGTTAAAGAAAAACGAATTTGGAGACGAGAGTGCAGATGATATTGAAAAGTAGTGTTACTGTAGCAATAGAGTAAAGTGTAAAGTTTTTATTTTTTTTTGTTAAATAAAAACACAAGATACTGTGTTCCATTTTATGGTGAAGATGATTTTTGACCCGAAACTTTATAATGTCGTAATTTTGGGGTTTACCTTCATGTTTGTATTCACTGCATTTCAGACTGGAGGGATGATACAGGTAATCTACAGACTAGTATAGTTAAATATAACTTGTTTCATAATGTTACCGTTAATTAAATATTACTGTTTGCACAACTGTTTTTATTATTAATAACTCATGAAAATTATTGACAATCCAGAAAATTCGTTATAATAATATCTAACGAAGATATAAAGTAGAAACGACCCAGCAACGTGGTACTGTATCATAAAATGAGTAATATACAGATTCCACATATGTATGTATATATATATATATATATATATATATATATATAATAATTTATATACATTATTCAGTATATAACATGAAGGTTCTATGTTGTCTATAGATATGAACACACACACACACACATATGTACTTGCAAACATATTTCATTTAGAAATGTAAGTTTTAATATTATTACTACAATTGTACCCCAACTATTTTTCAGCAGTTATAAAGCTAACAGGGCATGTAAATCAAGATAAAAGTTTTCTAGTAACTTGTTTGTCAGGAGAATAGTCTAAAATCTTAAAAAAGAACTAGAACTCAGGTTTTAAGAGTTTGCTGCCCCACTAAATTTTGTAACTTGGTTGGATTCGTAAACTGTGTATGAATTTTATTTCTAACATTTAAAATGGAAAGTTATGACAAAATTGGGTAAACACGTATTCTGTTACAATAAACTTGAGTAAAGGTTATGAAAATAAAATAATAATGTTTCTTTTTGTTTTTCAGATTTTTTACCATTCCCCCCCCCCTACAAAAATAGATCACAACAGTTTCAGTAAACTTAAAAATGTTTAACCCTTGAAGGATTATGGTTTTTAAAGGTTTATATATACATACAATTTAAAATCAAAGAAAGTTGTAATGGGGAAAATATTTGATTGTCTTTTGTAGAATGTGGATCTGTTTAAAGTAATTAAAGGTATTTGTTGATAGTAGGAGGGTCTGATTCAAATGTTTCTTGTGCTTTAGTGATCCAGAACAGGTTTAGTAATGCATATATAATGAATAGAATCCCATATATTACGTGTTTGAGTCTCTTTAAAGTTAAAGCATTTACACAATGTGCTGTTGCTATAACAATAGGGTGGATTTGATAGTATTTTGTATCTATTGAAATGTAAGTCGAAATATGTTATAATTTCATTGTATAGATTATTGGTTAAGCCACTTTTGGTGTATTATGTTCAGTCTTGGGCTCCTTACCTTAGGAATAACATTAAATTGTTTGAAAGGGTTTTAGACTGTGTTGAGGATGGGAAGGTTATTATATGAGGCTAAGTTAGGATCTTGAAAATTGTTTTTTCATGAAAAAGAAGTGTTTAAGATTGTTAAAGGATTTGATAGTGTTAATACATTGTGTTTTTTCATACTGATTTAGAATGACAAGACAAGGGGACATAAATATTAATTTTGGCAGCTAGGAGTCATTATCAACTAAGACGAGTTTATTTCTGTGAAAGAGTAATTGATTT
This sequence comes from Tachypleus tridentatus, assembly GCF_004210375.1. Lineage (NCBI taxonomy): Eukaryota > Metazoa > Arthropoda > Merostomata > Xiphosura > Limulidae > Tachypleus > Tachypleus tridentatus. Next base: position 72,244,113 of record NC_134837.1, on the reverse strand, counting down.
TTAGAGTGGATTATTTTAAGATGCAGTAAATCTAGGAAGTTTAAGGGAATGTTTGGTAAATATTCAATGATGATAAAGGCAGGCTTTAAGTGTTTTTCTTTTTAGTTTAGTTGATGATAAAGTCTAGAAGACCAACAGGGTTCTTGTTATAACTAATTTTATGTTAATGATTAGATTGTATAGAATTCCTGTTCAAATTTTGTTTAATTAAATTGAGTATATTCTCATTCTAGTCTTCATGCGATTCAACTTCCTTGTGAATAGTATATAAGTACATACATACTTGAGTAATTTTCTCAGAAACTATTAAAAGAACAGCATACAGTATTAGCTTCCGTTACTGTATGTAATCCAGTTGTAGTCTGAACTTATGAGACCTTAGATCAAGCTTCTACCATACTTAATTAGTCTGAATACATTCTTGTATTACATGTGCTGTGGGAATTTTTATTTTTATTAGAGTAAAGCATGACTTGAGATCAATGCATTACTTCTACATCAACTGTTTAGAGTATTGGGTGATTCAGAATTCCAAAGTTCATGAGAAATTGGTTCATGATTGAGAGAAAATATTGCATGTAGTTTAAAGTTGGATGGATACTTAAATGACCATTATCAAGTCTGTGAAGAACTTTTAATAAAATATAATTAGTATATGTTTGCTTTTTATAAGATAAGTGAATTGACAGTTGATGTTAATACAGTTTTAAATATGTATACTTTGATCTATAGACCAAAGATATTAATTGCTTAACATGTATGTTCACTCAAACAGTCAAAAATTTATCTTTTTGAAGTTTCACAAAATTAATTTCTGTCATTTAATCAAATTTTAAAATACAATATATGTATATACAATATATATATATACACACACAATATCTGTGTGATTGTACTTTTTTCTATTTCATTTATTACTGACAGGTGTCTACAGTTGCTTTCTATAATTATTAGAGTTACAATAACTTCTATTTATACTTGTACTTTGTTACTATAATAGGGTCTGTAATAACCCCAAGCCACGTTATACTGATAGTAGCTACTTTTTATATGTGTAATTATGTTGAGATTTGTTTTGTAATCAATAAAGATTAACATGACCTTTTAGTACAATAATTTACTGTTTTAAACATATTAGTGGTTAAAGAAGATACTTTGGTTTAAAGATAAGGTGGTTACAATCGCATTGTTTGCTTTATAATGTATAAGATGACATTGTTGCAATCTTTTAATGTACAGTAAGTTGATTTATGTTTCAGCTTGATATAGCTGATAATTATTTATCATGCACTGCAATGAATAATATTACACAAGTTATACCAGTATGCTATTTGTATTTTGTTTGTGCATTTACATAGATTATACCATTACATCATTTGTACTCTCTTTGTGTATTTACATAGGTTATACCAGTACATTATTCATACTCTCAAGTAAAGCATTTTACACAGATCTTACTAATGCTTAATACTCATGTCCTGATTTTTTTCCTTTTGAATTAAAGTCTTAAATACATGTGCTAGTATATCTAGATGTAGAGAAGTGATTCATGAACTATATATATTACACCAAAATGCTTTTATGGTATGTGTATCTTATCTTTCAATCAAAACTTTTGTCAGTTACATATCTGAATATGAAGGACTATGTTGAGGCTATATAATAATAATAATAATAATAATAATAATAACAACAACAAAACAAAACTAGAGAAATGCTGATGTAATGCGGCTTTATAAAAAATCTCTACATATAAACAGTAGTTGATAATTTGCCATTCCTCTTTATACAGTGGCTAGTGCTACTATGGCATGCTGTTCAAAGATATTCACACTGTAGTGTGCAGTCTATGCATATATTGTCATCATAACTGTTCTGACTGTAATTTAATTGTAGTTGGCACCAGTTATTATAAACAAAGCTCTAAAACTAAGAGTAGAAAATGCCATTACACAAAGTTATGGGAGCAAATATAATCAGAATGAAATAAGTTTGAACAACCAAAACAAGTGCATACTGTTTAACTTATGTAATATATTTGAGCTTTGTATGTTTAAAGGTCCCAAAATGTCTAACACAATGCCTACAGTTGGCCTACTGTTCAACTTTTATGTAAGCAGTGTATAAAGAATAGGTGAATAAACACAAATATTTTCAGTGTGTGCAGATATGACTTGCAAGATGTTTTCTACTTTTTGTTTCATATACTTTTGAAATTAATTCATAAAAGTAAAATGTTCTGTAAATACTGTTTTATGTTTTGTGTTAAGTACTGTAGATATTTGTGTTCAATGGAACCACAGGCAGAGATTAATGAACTCTTTTCTAATAATAACATAAAACTAAGTTTGGCGATAGAATAACACTTAACACAGCTGATGTTTACTTTGAGGATGGATTAACCGATAGCTAATCATTGACACTAGTAGTTAAATGTCACATGATTTTTTTAATATAGTATTGGCCAAGTTTCATGTAATGTGTAGTGTACATTCTACTGAAAGGTTTGTGTGTCTTGTAAGTATTAGAAACGTATGAAAACATGCAGGTTTAACATGTGCATTTCAGTCAGTAGGAGGAACTACCAGTACTAGTCCTTACAGCATGCAATGAGCTAATCTGATCTGTGCTGTTTCACTAAAGATGTATGTATATAGAATTTATATACAACAAGTTCTCCAACATTAGTTTTAATACACTCTATTATTTAAATCATATATATTTGTTGTTCTTATAAAGGTTATGTGTGAAGAATTGCTTTTTAAAAGTTACCTAACTGGAAGAAATATCTTTGTTTCTCCTAAAGGACTTTATAGTTTTGGGAAGTTGCTGGTTAACACACTAGAGGATTGGACATATATCTTCCAATCTAATAATGTTGTAATGAAATATTAGCTTAAAATTTGTGAAAATTAGTTAAATAGTTAATAACATGAAATAAATTAGTTTTGTACTGTATCTTATGTTGAAGACTTGTTAATTTTTGTACAGGAGCTGGTCATTGCCTGTTATGACTCTTTTTTTCTTTTCTTTTTCTTTTACAAAGCAAGTTTTAGTGGAGGTCAATGACCTCAGTAGGTTTTACTGAACCTGTTGTAGTTTGCTATTGCAAGCTGTAGACCATCCCACTAGTACAGCAAATGACCTGGATACTTGTATGTTTTTTTTTGTGTTTGAGTAGATTCACTGATTGGATGCTGATTTGAGAGAAAAAAAAAAAAGGATCATATTTCTAGATACCATCTGAAGTCTTGTTTGTACTGTTGTTGACTTCCTAGTCACTTCTACAGACAAGTTTTTTTTTCTTCTGTTTATCTAACATACTGCAAAAAAATAATTTCTGTTTTAGTGGAGATTAATGTAGCTGTTATTGTGCATGTTCACAGCTTAAAGCTACATATTGGTACCACAGAGTAATTCCTGTTTGATACATTGAATACTGTATAACAAGATTTTTTGTATAGTGTATAGTATGAATAGTGTTGTGTAATAGGGTGTAGTTATTTGCATTTGAGGTATTTTCAGTTTCTGAATGATTTATTGTGACATTATTAGATAGTAACATGGTGTGAATATACGTGTGTAAGTTATGATGAAAATATCATGTGCAGATTTTGTTACTTGGTAACCTGTAGACCATTATTTATACAGTTAACAGATTTTCTACAGTTAACTAGTAATAATTTGTTCTTCTCATTTTTCGTTAACCATAAGAATTTAGAAATTGCATGAAAAACTACCTCACAGTAGTCAAATTAAAACTTGGTTATTTATTTCTGACCAAAATTTATGTTATAACTATTTTAAACATGATTAATGAAAACATGGTTGATAATGCCATTACCATATTAAAAAAAAAAAGAGAGAGAGAAAAAAAGTATACCTTTTGAATAAAACCATAAAGTCATTAATATAAGAAAAAATAAAACTTAAATCTAATGGAATAATTAATGAATCTAAAATGCTGAAATTATCTGTGTTAAGCTCCTATAGTTTAGTTGAAATAAACTCTGATCAGTGATGTTATTTTAGTATGTTAAAGTGTTTCAGGCCCCTAAGATTATATTAAGTGAGGGGGAGTAGAAGGGTATAGTACACAGTGTTGAAAGTTTTTTTTTTTTTAAGAAAGTTGTGTATCGTCATGAGAATTTCATATAAACATGTCCTATACTACCTGAAAACATGTTTTGACACTAGATTTTAGTTGCAGTTATTACACTTAATGTGTTAAACCCACATGAAACAGTAAAGTTATTATACAAATGAAAAATCTGTTTCTTAAAGTGTTATGAAAATAATTTTAGGATATGATTTACAGCTTCAAACAACATGAATTAAGATCATAAAATCATAAACTTAAAATGACTGACTTATAACTTGTAGCAGTATGAATTACAATTATCTACTATGTATAGCAACATAAACTGGTTTACTTCTCACAATAATATAATTAAAACGATTTAGTACTCATAACAGTAAGAATTAAAAGATGTATTAGATGAGACATTAAATAATGTGTTTCATGTGAGGTAAAACTGATAATTTTTGTCTTATTACACAATCTTTACGTTTATATGTATGTGAGAAATAAAAATTTAATCATGGCTACATCAGTTAATGTTGAACTTTCCTTCTGATAGTTATATATATATAATGTGTATATCAATGCAATTCAAATAAAACTTGTTAAATATTGTACTTTTGGCTTGTTAAAGTGCTCCCTTTCCCTAAAATTCAGAATTTAAAGTTATCATTAGATTTATTTGTTTTTCATGCTTGGTATTACTATTACTTAACATTAAATACATGGTTAAACACTAAGAAGCTTGAATGATGTATGTTTGTAATGTGATTTTAGTGTAGTTGTTATTATACTTGTACAGCTAAAGAGTATCCAGCAAACTATGTGCAAAAATTCCATTATTTCTTATGAAGTAAAACCACACAAGTTTTTGACAAGTATAAAATAATGATAAGAAATGTTTGATACTTTTTTTCCAGTTTTTCATTGAGGAATGGTGACAGCCATAAGTTTAGTAATTTTTGTTTATTTCCCAAGTTTTTGTCTTTCTTCTTTCTCTTGCTTATTTTCGTATTAGTTAGACTTTTTTTTTTTTACAAGCCTATTCTTAATGGTTGTTTTAAGCTTCAAGTTATATTCACAAAAACTTAGTATTTGTTTTTATTTGTCAATTATGTATGAGTGTAACCAATTAATTCAGTTTACTGTTGAGTGATTTGTAAATTCAGAAGGTACTCATAGTGTATGTAAATTCAACATCAGCTGTATTAACGTAACTAGTTTAGCTACACCTGTGACAACAAGTAGTTGTTAGCTTGGGTATTCTCACTCATTGCTTCAGTAATTTCACACCTTACTAAGATAATGTACTTGTTATGACATACTGGTTCACTATGACCATAAATACAATATGGTGTTAATCAGTATTTTAATGTAATAAAGTAAAATTATTATTTTACAATTTCTTTTCACCAAAATTGAAAGTTAAAATAGGATCTTTGAGGTTAAGATCTGTTGTATTTTTTGATTTATTGCAAACCTCTTCTATGGTCTACAGTTTCATCTACTCGCATCTCATCAGCACAACGTGGTTTATTTATTCCACATTGGAGGCAAGGCAAAAAAACAAAAAAAAACAAAACATTAGGTCTTCATGTCAAAGAGTTTATTTTCCATTTTATAACTATTAAAATTCTGGTTCATTGTATTAGAGGGAACAATAAATTAGATGAGTTAAGAAGGACTAAAAATCTATTATTTATTCCAGAAAGTTGTACTTCAAAGCATACATGATGAAGATACAAGTTATGAAGGAGATGGATACATTAGGTAAGAGTACTTAGTGAACAAACAAACTGATGTATTAGTGTTTAACCCTTAAATGGCAGCCATCATCAATTGATGCTGCTACCTACAACATTCCACTGTTTAAGGGTTAAATAGTTTATTATAAAGAAGATGGATATACCAGGTAAAAGTATTTACTAGTGAACATACAATATGATATGTTAGTATTTAGATAATTTGTTATGAGAAGGTTGATACTACAAGTAAACATATCTAGTGAACAAACATTTCACTGTCTTAATGTTTAAATAGTTTATCAGAAGATTGATCCCTGTAATTTATTCATTCTTTTAACCATAATAACAGGTTTTGGTGTTATCATTATTATAATAATAATTTACAGTACCAGACACTCTGTAGGAACCATTTCTAGCATTTTATGTGTTGTTGTTTTTTCTGAAAATCTACAGAAATTTGAATTATTCTAAGAACCTAGAGGTGTAAACCAATCTAAAACACAACATATAACATGGGACAATGTACACCCTTCTGTAAATTAATTGAAACAAGACGGAAAATTACGATTTTTTAAAACTTTTTGCATTTTATTTCTGAGAATCCAAAAATTACTCATAAATTAATACATGATATGACTGCCTTTATTTTTCAGAAGATTATTAATCCGCTTTGGCATCAAGTCCACGAGTTGATTGCAATCTTTACTCATTTTTGCATCGTGGTACCACACCTCAATTATGGCCTCAATTAGCTTATCTTTCATAGTACAGTCTTTTCCTCGAAGTCTTTCTTTACAAATTGCCCAAAGATTTTCAATAGGATTTAAGTCCAGAGTTTCCAGGCCAGTCCAGCACCTTTATTTGTGTTGTAGTCATAAAATTCTTCACAAGTTTCGATGTGTGGCACGGAGCCAGATCTTGTTGAAAAATCCCAGATCCATCTGGAAATCTTTTTCAATTCTGGAACGACTCTTCTCTCGCGAAACTTCGATGTACTGTGGTCCTCGCATCATACCTTTTACGATAAGTAAGCCTTTGATGCCATAGTAACTGATAAAGCCCCAAAACATCTTCTTTAAGGGATGTTTTACAAACTGATTGATGTGAGATTCTCAAAGTTTCTCACCTGGAGATCTGCAAACATGTAGACTTCTTTGACCCTGTACTAAGAAATGAGTCTCGTCACAATAACACCTTCCTCCATTGTTCTTGCATTCAGTTCTTGTATTTCATACCCCATTGATACCGTTTTTTTCTTCATTGAGTTGGTAAGAAGTTGTTTTTTTGACTGGTCTCCTTGCTCTTCTAACAAAATTTTGAATGACATAATATTCCTCAAAAATTTGTCATATATCCCAAAAATAGATCGACCATACTGCAAAACACAGCTAATGATGCTGTCTGGGTGAAAAAAAAATTACTATTAAAGGAACACCAGCCATCATGCTGGAAATTTTGTAAAATGACCATTTATTTAAATTAATTTGCACAAGGGTATAGGACCTATTGGTCCATCTTGGATGTCCTATTCTCTAAACTGGAAGTATTGATAATTAGATGTAAAGAGCAAATATTAAAGCCAGTCCTTATAATTCGTACACTTATCAAGCTCTCTCTTAAATTTATTAGTTTTTGCCTCCAATATCCTAAGACAACTCATTCTAAAGACCAATGGCCCTGTTAGAAAACTAACTTAGTTGCCATGCCCAACTCTACATATGCCCTCTAGTACTACTATTTCCACTGTTAAATATGAAAAAAAGTTAACCTGATAGTTAAAATTAGCAAATTGTTTGAGGCATTATAAGTGTAGCAGGTGTGAGTGTGATTTAAGATGACACACTAGTTGGTTAACTTTTTATAAGGGAGGTCAGAGAATTGCACATTTCAAACATGGCTCATCTATACACAACACCCTTTTCCAGTCGTCAACAGTTCAGTTTTGTACTTTTTAGCAAATTTCATTCTCTTAACAATATTTGAAGATCAAAATAAATGTTTTTAACTGCTACGTGACCAAATATTCCATTCTTGTTGAGTCTTTTTAATGCTGTAGATCTGGACACTTTTCTGTCATCTGGTACATGGTTGTTTACCTCATGTTTAAGATCAGTGACAGTCTTCCTTCTATTCTGAAGGCAACATAAACAAAGACACTTATCATCAGTATCATTAAGGTTAGATGTTCTGTCTCTTCCTTGCTTATTTTCATACTTACTTGTCTCAGTCTCACAATCTAGGGTGTACTTGATGGTGTTTAGGGAACATTTCCCAAGTCAGCAGCAATTTGTCGGAGAATTCAGCCAGTATCGCAAAATTTTTATGCAAACTGTCTGTTGTATGATGATTCTCTACGGGGTTTTTGGGCTGAGGCGTGACAACATAGCTTTAATATATAGTTTGGTTTGGCTTGTTTTGAATTTTGCTCAAAGCTACACAAGGGCTATCTGTGCTAGTCGTCCCTAATTTAGTAGCGTAACACCAGAGGGAAGGCAGCTAGTCATCACCACCCACTGCCAACTCTTGGGCTACCAATGAATAGTGGGATTGACTGTCACATTATAATGCCTCCATGGTTGAAAGGATCACCAGGATTCGAACCAGGAATTCTCAGATTACAAGTCAAGTGCCCTAACCACCTTGCCATACCAGGCCTTAATACATAGTGTTAACTACTGTTGTTATCAAGGTTTGTATGTGGAATTCTATTAAATTGATTTTTTTCTAGCATACACTGGTACCATATGATAACTCCTTGTTAGCTTCTTTCTATATAGTTAAGACACTGTATGGGGTACCATGACAGTTATTTCAGACTTAATTTGATCAGTATGTTCATTCAAGCAGAACCCTTATACCATGCCCTTCGTATGAGTATATGAGAATTCCAGAGAATGATAAGTATTCTTACCCTGGCTCATTCAGTTGTCAGCATAGATCAGTGAAGCATTACCATAGTATTGAAATTTACATTCTGTAATGACATGGAAGAATTAGCCCATAAAATGGAAAGAATGATAAAATATTCTCTTGTCCTAACACATTTATACAGTACTGTTTATTGTGATTTAGTACAATAAGCTGTAGTTTTGCTTAGCCAATACTGTAAAATAGTCATTGTTAATATTCAGAGAGTTTGAAGGTGATTTTAAATGCAAAATTTTTATGGCCACCTTTTTATTATTTCATGATCCTTACTATTAACTACTACTGTATATAATGATAAATTACTTCATTGTAATTTGTAAGGCTACATTCATTAACCAGAAATTATATCAAAAGACTTTGTTAGATAATATAATAACATTATATGTACTTATATTTTCAAGTCTGGCCATTATCTATGCTGTGTTTGCTATTTCTAACTGGATTGCACCACCAGTCATCTCATTCATAGGACCAAAGTACTCAATGTTTGTTGGAGGAATTACTTATGCGTGAGTAACCAGTGTGATAGAATAAAATGTTGTTGTTACAAATAATTTGAAAGTGTTATTTGAACATTTTGAATATATAATATTTGTTGAATTATTGGTACTATTGTGTAAATTGTTTCAATGAAAATAATGGAATAAAATGAAAAAAATTCATTATATATCCTGTATACTTTTTCATATTAACTTTGTTTGTGTGGACCCTTTGTGTGAGGGGTCACACAAACTTTTGATATTGTACATACTTATTTTGAGGTTAAGATTTTATTTTAGTGTTTAATGATATTCATTGTTCTTTACTATTTGAGTAGGCTTAACAACTTGGTTTACCTGTAGTTCTACTTTTGGGTTACTCAATAATGAGCTAACATACATGTGTTTATTTTCCCAAACAATTTCTTAACATTTCCACTATATTGACTATTTTATTTTATAGCTTATACTGCTTGCTATTAATTTTGTTTGTTTGGGATTCTCTGGGTTGTGGTCTACCTTACCTGTTCCCAATATTACTCACCTTCCTCCTACAATGGCCAAACCCATTCTTAGATGACCCCAATTCTTCCACCTTATCATGGATTGCATTCCAAGCATTTTTGAACATGCTTCACACTATATTCCCTATTCCTAACATAGTTTCTTTATACTTTTTTTTGTTTCTTTTGAAAGTGGGTACTTGCAAGCCTCATCATGTATGGGGTTTAATTATTTTTTCTTTAGCTAACCATCAGGCATATTTTATCTTGGTTTTATGTAGTTCTGATTCTCCAGTAATTCTTTCCATGTTCTTCTCTATAAAGTTTTTCAGTTTCATTTTGCCCTGTTTACTTTCTTATGTATAATGCTTACCTTCAACTTCCTTTCTTAGGTGTTCCACCTACATTTAAGGTTTTTCAAGGGATACCCTCTCCTTCTTCCTTTTTTTGTAGTGGGGAGCTTGCCATCTTCTATTCTTTTCCTCCTCGCATAGCTTCTTTCCTTCTGTTTGAGAACTTCTTGGGTGGGACACTGTTATTTGTTTGCTTTCCACTGTTAATGTGGACTTACAGTCAGGTTTTTTCTCCATCAGTCCATTTTTTTTGTGCTTCTCCTGTACATTTAGCATCTCGTGGTGTATCTGCCATGCTACTTTGAATTCTTTGTTTCATTCTGAGATATTATCATCTTTATTCTTTTACATGTCCTCATTTTCCTGTCCTTTACCTGTCGCACTTGTGAGTTTTTTTTATTTTTCTTGTATGCATGACATTCTATGTGGTTCTGGACTGATTTTGTCCCAGCTCAAGAACTTCTTGGGTCTTTTCCATTTTCATGTGTAGTCCTTGATCACTTCTGATTTTGCCATTTCTGCATGTCAAGGTATGCCCACAATGTACAGTCTTTTTTGCCTTTTTTGGGATGCTATTTTAGGTTATTTCAATACATGATTCAGTGTCAGTTTCATGCCTTGCGTTTTGGACACGTTTGGTGCCATGTCTTTTGTGGTATGGATAGCATTTTACCCAACTTCTACTTTTTAAGTGGTGATATTACCTACACTATTTCTTGGGTATATAGCTTTGGTTAGCTACTTCTAAATGGGGGTAATCTTCTTATGTTCATGTACTCTTTCCACAAACAGCTCTGGTTGTTGGATTAACCAAGTGGAGATTGTTTTCCTGTTCCATACTTCACATTTTAGTCTCTTTGGTTGATATTTTTATACACCCTTCTATTAGGATCATTCATTGATTCTCCTCCTCATTTTCTTCTTCCCTCTTCTTCTGTGTGAATTCACAGATGTTCATATCCTATGATGTCCAGTTTCCTGATTCATTCCCCTCTTGAGGAATTTTTTTCCTTCTCCATTGCTTGTCTCTGTTGGTTGGGGATGTTGTTCAATCTTAAGGAGGCCTCAGGACTATGGTATCCAGATGAATGGTCTTTATTCCCTTCACACCTTGATGCTTTTTCCATTCCAGTGTGTTTTCATTCACTCTTTTCATTTTGTCCAGATTTGATTAATCTTGTTTCATTTCAACTATTTGATGATGGTGACTTCTTTCACTCACCAAGGGGATGTTCTTTCTTGTTTTTTTTGTGGTAGAGTGTGTCTTCCTTTTTGAACCCATGCACTTCATGTTTATCTCTTGGATGGTTGTGCTCTTAGTTTTTTGATAACTTAGTTTTATTCTTTGTTCTGGATCATTCTCATTTACCTTTATTTTGTGACTTATGTGGTATATTCCTTTTGACTTTTTAGTGTTTTACTATCTTCTACATTTCTTCTTGGTTGGTTCCAGATGACTTTATTGGTTGAATACATGCTTTTGGTTGTTTCATTGTTTTCAAGGTTTTTCTCTTGAATCCATTTCACATGATTTCCTTTCCTTACTCCACTACTTTTTCTGTAACTTTTTTCCTTTCTCTTTCACCCACTGGGTTTGGATTCTGATTTGATTAGCCTTTTATTCCTTGAATTCTTCTTCTGATCATTGGTTCTTCATGTTTTCACTAGGATGGTGCACATTCCCTTTTCTTTGCACATCCAAACTGTTGTTTGTTGGAGGTACTTCATCTGTTGAACACTGTGACTACACCATATGTGTTCATTTCTCATTCTTTATTTTGTGTATCTGTTTCTTTCTTGATGAGGTACAGTCATCCACCTGGTGCCATCCTTCTCTCTTTCATAAGACTGTAACTGGTATATATATCTTATTTTTAGGATTCTCCCTATATATTTTTTCCTTTATGGATTGTGCTCTGTGGTGAGTGATACTTATTCACTAATACATAAAGTAGTGAAAGCCACACTGTAAGGTCATGATGACTTAACTATTATAATTCCATGGCCATGCAATGTATGCTGCAGAGATGAGTGTTACACAAGATCACCTGTAGGTTTAAAATTGTGGCAGATTTGTTTCAGAACTCCTCAATGTATACTTCTGTACAGTTAGGACAGAAAGTGTTCGTACCCCTGCGTCCTGAGTGGTTTTGCTCATAACTTAAAAAGTATCATGAGTAGACTAATAGAAGTATAATCTATTATAAATATTATAATAACACACAACTACATAAATTTTTATGTAGAATTGAACGACAAATAAACTGTTTATAAACAAATAACCAAACATAGAGGGCAGAAAGTGTTTGTGCATCTACTTTAGTAGTCAGTTGTGTAGCCTTTCAGGTGAATTACTTGGCATAATCTCTCCTCATAGCCCTCCATGATCATTTGACAGTACTTGACTGGTATTTTCTTCCTTTCTTCTTTACAGAAGGCCTCCAACTCTTGTAAGTTTTATGGATGATGCTAATGAACCTTGATCTTCAACTTGTACCAAACGTTTTCAATTGGGTTGAGATTGGGTGACTCACGATGGCCACTCCAGAACGCTTATATGGTTCCTCTGCAACCAGGATTACACACATTTTGATGTGTGCTTAGGGTCATTGTCGGTGCTGGAAGATCCAACGACACCCAACCCACAAGTTGTGAGCATCATTCTTGATATATGTGCCTAATATATCAACGTACTCTTCTTTTTTCCTGATTCCCTTGATGCGGTGAAGGCTGCCTACACCAGAAAAGCTGAAGGAACCCCATAGCATGATCGAGCCACCTCCATGTTTAACTGTAGGAAGGTGTCTTTGGAAGATTTTATTCCCCTTCTTACGGAAAATATAGCAAACATCACTGTGGCAGAAAAAGCTCAATTTTAGTCTCGTCTGACCAAAGAATACTCTTCCAGGTAGGTGGGGTTTATCTACATGCTTAATTGCATACCTCAATCGTGCTTCTAAATGAACAGGCTTTAAATATGGAGTTCTATGAGGATGGCATGATTTGAACCCAGAAGAGCATAACATGTTCGTAACTGTAGAGGTGCTTACTTCAACCCCAGTTTCCCTTACCAGTTTCTGTATGTCATTACATGCTAAACGAGGGTTCCTACTAACTTCTCTGAGAACCTTTCTCTTGGTTCTCTCTGGAATTTTGGTGGGGCATCCGGAATGAAGGTTAGCAGTTGATCCTGTAAGCTTAAACTTGGCAATTATGCTTTGAACAGTAGATTTCGGCACATTACATTGTGTATCAATACTGGAAAGAGACACACGAGACTTGTATTTTACAATAATTTGTTTTTTAAATCACTGACAGTTGTTTCCTGTTAAGCTATGATGACCAAGTAGATAATGATGGAGAGCGATGCTAAATTGCTGGAAGTACATTTCTTCATTGGCTGAATTCCAATAACTTTGAACCCAGTGTCTAGTTCTGGAATGGTGTATAATGTAGTTTATTCGCCAAACTAAACAAACTT